>NC_056525.1:160763342-160893534 GCF_019175285.1 Sceloporus undulatus
CATGAGTGCACCAAAAGTTGTTACCTTGTCACCAAAGTGGTACCTATTTCTCTACTTGCACATGCATGCTTTTGAACTGCTAGGTTGAGCTTCTTCCAGGGACTAGTGACAAAAGCTCACCCCATCATGCAGCACTCGGGCCTTGAACTGCTAGCCTTCCAATCTTCCAGTTGTCAGAATTGGCATCGTAACCACTAAGCCACCACATCCCATCATGAATCATTAGAATAATTAGAAAAGGCAATAATGTTAGAAAAGGGGGAGGGAAGTAGAAAGAAAGGGAAACCACTTACTAGATGGATGGACTCAATTAAGGGGGTTACTGGTGTGAATCTGCAGGAATTTAGAATAGTGGAGGACAGGGAGTCTTGGAGATGTGTCATCCACAGGATCAACATGAGTGTGAATTGAAGGTGTTAACAAAAACAGCAAATCTTTACATATAAATCTTCCTTAATTTTGAGATTCTCATGGCAGTCACTTCTCTCTATACCACCCCCTTCACAGTCAAATTTGGTGGGAACGTAGGAGAAGGCTTCCTCTCTGGTTACTTCTACACTTTGGAACTCCCTCCCTAGGGAAAATAAGATAACTACTGCCTTATTGTCTCTTTGGTCAAAAGTCTCTTTGACCCCTTCTATTCCATCAAACCATTGGAAGTTGAATATTAACAACAGAAGAGTTTCAATGGTGTTCTATTATTTTTAATCTTTGTCTTAAAGTAATATTTTAACTGATTTTAATTATGTTGCTAATTTAATACTGTTTTAGTCTCAACTTCTGAATGTTCTAACTATATGTGCTTTTGTTCTACCAGTACTATTCTGCCCTCTATAACCTGTCATGAGCCTCATTCCAGGAAACAGGTGGGATATAAATAAGCTAAGAGGTTATTTATTTGTAAGGAATGCTGTGACTTAGTGGTTAAGACACCAATTTTGACAATTGGAAGATTGGAAGGTTGACAGTTTGAGGTCTGAGTGATTCATGATGCGATGAGCTCCTGTCACTAGTCTCAGCTTCTGCCAGCCTAGCAGATAGAAAGCATGCAAATGCAAGTAGAGAAATAGGTACCACTTCAGTGGTAAGGGAACAGCATTTGGTGCAATCATGCTGACCACATAACCACCAGAACAGTCCTTGGACAATGCTGGCTCTTCAGCTTAGTAATGGAAATGAACACTGCCCCTACAATTGGTTATCACTAGACCTTTTATCTTTATGAATAATAATAATAATAATAATAATAATAATAATAATAATAATAATAATAATAATATTTATTTCTATACCGCTTTTCCGCAGTGATCATAAATAAAGGGATGGATGGATGGATGGATGGATGGATGGATGGATGGATGGTACATGTGGCCCTCTTGGGTCTAATGGAGAATCAATGTGGTCCCTCAGACCTGGCAGATGTCCATCCGTGCAGTACCTTAACATACCAGGAGATGGGGCTGGGAAGAAGGTTAAAACATACAAGTAGGAGTGGAAATCAAAGATCACAAAAATGTGCACAAATGAGGGGGAAGCATCATATATATGCATAACAAAAGCAGTGTTTGAATTCTAGTGCACACACTAGAATTGGTGACAAGCTCTCTGTAAGCACAAAACCCTTTGAAGCCTCAAATGCAAATATATGATCATTTGAACCTATTCAGAGCAGTATCTATTGGACTTTGAAGTCTTCTAGAAGATTAGAATTGTAGATTTCCTGTTTTCTTAATCTGCTAAAATACTAGTCTTCAGGATTATTTTTATTGAGGTTGTAGCTAGGATGGGGAGGTTAACCCCCTTATCATTTGTTGAGATGTATATGGCTATCGTAATCTCTCTACTTGAGATTTAATTTTTAAAACCTCAAATTCTGTTACTAGCTTCATGTATGGTAGATCCGTAATTACCCCCCAAAATCTGACCATGCTCACTGCAGCTATCTCCATGACCTTCCTGGGACGAACTTTCTAATAATGTTTCCTCATGAGGTAGTGCATTACTATATTATTTTATGTTCTAATGACTATAAGTGAATATATAGTCCATCACAGATATAGCATCCTATCTTGAACTTGCACTCATTAGGCATAAAAATCATTTTTTCATATAAATACCGTTGAGAAACCTGAGAAAGTGGCATATGTTGAATAATGTTTAAAAAGACCTCTTATGATAAATAGACTTTTGACATACTACATCTATAAAAATGATAATACTCACAAGTGCATTATTTTTTTTACAACATACAGCTTTCCAAAAATGAAATTTTAATTGCTACATCTCCCTATGCTCTTTAAAAAAAAAACAAAGAAAAGAATGATACAAAAGATTACTTGGAAATTATAAGGATTTTAGTTGACATATACCATCAGTGAAAGCTTAGCAAAAATTTGCAGTCTGTGTCTGCAAGCTAATTATGTATGGCCAATATAAATCCAATATTTGCATAAGTTGAAAAGAAAAAAAAGTACTAACACAACACAATTTAAAGTACTAACACCATGCTAACACCAGACCATTTATTATATTCTCTCAGTGGGACTTTCAAGTGAAGGAGAGAGAAGAGGATGAATGAGAGGAGGGAGAAAATGAGAGAGGAAGGTATGCATTTAATTGAATTAGACAATGCTCTACGAATTCCAAACACTTATTGTTAGTCAGAGTCAGAATCATGATATTGCACAATATGAAACAACTCCCCCACCTAATACATTAGTTATCTAATTTAACCTAAATGTTTTGTTTATATTACTATTACTATTGTTAGTAGTAGTAGCAGGGGGGAAAACAAGCCTCTTAATTTGTAGCAAAGCAGGTTTTTTTAAATCGCACAATGTCTATACATATACATATATACATATATTTCTGAACAGAGAAATTTCTGTTTTGTTTTGTTTTTTAAAAGGCCTGTAGGGAACAAGTCTTCCCTGCCTCTACTTCACTTTACTTACCTGATCTTCTGAGTTTTTCCCATCAAAGATGACTCTTGTGTTCACCTGATCTGATTTGCAAGATCACGCTCACTTTTATTGCTCACATGTGGGGAAAAAAGACATATCTTCTTTTTTTATGAAAATAGAGTGTCTAAAGATACATGAGTTAATATATGGAAAGATGTTTCCTCCTCTCCCTTAAGTTACTTCCTATATCCATGTAAGTCCTCTTCTAAGTGGCAGAGTGCCATAGAGCTAACAGAGCAAAGAAAACTATAAGATGAAGAAAGAAAGAGCCAGTGTGTGATGTATCAGTTGGGGAGCTGGACTGATATCTGGGATATACAGTCTGGTGATAAGTCTTATTATTTTTTCACATAAACAGATTTATAATATTCATATTCCAACAAACTTACCATTTTCCACTCCTGCTTTACTCCTGCTTTACACCTTCTTTAAGCTTAATTTCAGTATCCAATTTCCAAAATTCTCTTAAACTTGGTTCTTTCTTCCTATTATATCTTTTATCAAAGAAATTTACAACTTGTCGACTAATACATATATATTTCCCATTCATCTTAAAGATCCAGGATCAAATTATTTTAAAACTGTTGTATACAACTGTTCTATCACAATAATGAAATGCAAAATGGCAAAGCATGTAAATTTTACACTATATATATATATATATATATATATTCTGCTGTATTTTTATGGCAGATTTTTCTTGAAGTTCTTTATCATCTTCCTTCTTAGTCATATTAAACATCATATTTATTGATTTTTTTCCTTGTTTACCTTAACGGCTGCAAAGGCTCCAAATTTTTCCATCATTTCTATAAGTAATTATATTTTTCTCATTTGTATCTTTCATAAATATCTGGATATCCTCAGCATATGCTCTTATTTTAAGTTCTGCTCCTTTTATAGCAATTCCTTTTAGTTCTTTCTCTCTTCTTATCTTTTCACATAGAGTTTCCAAACATAAATTAAACAATAATGGAGATATTGGGCATCCCTGCCTTGTGCCTTTCATGATTTCACATCTTCCCATTCGCTCACTATTTACTATAATTTGTGCACTTTGGTTTTTTTAGATTTGTTGAGTCCAAGAATAAATCCTTTACCAAAGTCTAGATTTTCCATTATTTCAAACATAAATTCCCAATTCACAGTGTCAAATGCTGTTTCAGCATCAACACACAGCATTGCCAATTTCTCTTCTGGATTCTTATCACAATATTAAATTGTATTCACCACTCTTCTTATATTATGCTTTATTTGCCTATGTTGCAGAAAACCACATAGGCAAATAAAGCATAATATAAGAAGAGTGGTGAATACAACTAGACTACAAAATATTTGCCACCATAATAGTTTTGTGGCTCACAGATGTGACTACACACATTCACATGTGGTGGGGGTGACCCTATGTACAAAATTTTTGGTTATTTGTTATAAAGGAGATAAACAAGATGATGAGGAGAAACATTAGCAGAATAGGGATGGGCAGACCTGACAAGGACTTCATCCTTTTTTACATGTGTGTGACTAATCTGTGTCAGTCTGTACTGATTAATTGATTTTTTACAAGGGGTACATAACTTTGTGCACATTATTCAAATGAACACATTAATAGACACATTCCTTCAGTTGACTAAAGTGTGCCTATATTAATTCTAAAGAACCAGCATGGTGTAGTGGTTTGAGTGTTGAACTAGGACTCTAGTTCAAATCCCCACCCAGCCAAGGAAACTCAATGGGTGATCTTGGGCAAATCATATTCTCTTAGCCTTAGAGAAAAACAAAGGCAAAATCAAAACCTCTTCTGAGCAAACTTTGCCAAGAAAACCCCATGATAGGAAATGACTTGAAAGCACACAGCAACATTTATTTTATTTATGGTGGTGTTTTGATTAGGAATGGAAAGGATGTTTTTGTTTTTGTTTTGTTTTTTCTTGAGTGTTATGAAATGTTAATGGGAAGAATCCTGTACTGACAAGAATATTTACGACTCAGGATTTTTTCCACTGAAAATTTGCACTTGGTTGTTTTGTAGAAACAAAATTTTATATTCATGAAAGAACTTTTTTTTTACAGGAAATTCATTGGGTGGCCTTGGACAAGTCACATTCTTTCAGCAAAAGAGGAAGAGAAAGACCAATAGAAATGAAGGCACACAACAACAGAATAATTATTTGCTGCACTTATTATTATCATTGTTATTAATATCCCACTTTTCTCCCAGGATAGGGATTCAAGGTGACATAAAATCAAGTTTTCTCTGAGGAAAATGTTGTTTTCTCTGACAAAAAAAATCACATGCCAATTTTTTGCAGAATAAGTTTCAAATCAGAAATAGTATTTGAAAACAGTGTGGTTTTCAACACCTCTTGAAAAGGGAAGGCAATTGCTACAATTGTTCACCGCCTCCTTTGAGGCGAAGATCAGTGAAGATTTAAATCCTTTGTTTTAGTGCATTTGAAAGTCATGCACATGTTATCAAACCCAACCACCACCCAGTTTCATGTTTCCAAAGCCAATTTGATCTTTGGAAACCTGGAAGTGTGTGTCATACAGGCCTTTCCCTTGTAATTAGGTTCTCTCCTGCTCACATTGCAAATAGGTAATAAGGTTTGGTCTGATTGTTCCTACATTGTTCTGAAGTCTGAATATTACCATGGAAATAGGGGGGGAAACCCAAACCAAAGAGAAGCATCTCTTGCTTTGGTACACGCAAAGGACTTAGTCAGAGTGTTCTGTTTTGTTTTGTTTTTAAACAACAAAACCCTCCTGTATTGAATCTCTGGTTTAAAATATGCCCCCAGTTATATATTATGTTGTGGTTGAATTTCAGTCAGGTGATTGCCACATTCTTAATACTCAGCCACTTAATTGTTGGTGCGATATGGGAGCCTGTCACATTTTAAAGTCAGACTTCAAAAACAACACAATACCATAAGGCTTAGAAAAATCTTTTTGAATCATCAGGCCATAACTGTTTAAACCAAGAGAGGTTAATGGGCAGAATAACTAAACATTACACCACCTGGTTTATTAGCATTTAGAAAGAAACTGTACAGTTGAGAAATGGAGAGCATATTATGGCCCCTAAGAAAGATTGCTAAAACACAATCTCTTGCAAATATGAATCTAGAGAACTTTAATAAAAAATATACAACTTTCCAGCTGTTTTCAGGTCTTCTAAATCGATGTAATGAGTTTTATAATCCTTCCACCAGATGGGGAAAATGCTCGCATTTCCAAAAGTGTTAATGGAATTTAGACAGAATGAAGTTCCAAACCATACGTTAGAGAAGCAAAATATGTGCATACAGATTTCTAAAGCACTGCAAGAGTCAACATCTGTCACAATAAACTCAAAAAGGGTGATCCACATCACACCCCATATCTCTATATGTAGATTTAGTACCAATATGAGAAGAGGAGATTTCATGTACAAATTAGAGGTAATGAGTATGGGCATAGTCCAAGCACAGTTAAACTCTTTGATTTCAATGATACACATTTAGAAATCAATGAAGCTTGATTTCTAATCTAAATCACATCCACACCCTAACATTTAACTAGACACTGGGTGAAGGGTCCAATGTGATTTGTGAAGACATTAAATAAAATATCCATCTGGATAAGAACAGTTAACAAAAAATCAGTGTATTCTGATTTTGTTTTCAATACCCATTTATGCAACAAGAGTTCCTCTTGGAAGAATTGTCATGGAATTAAGGTATCGAAGAGGGGGACAATCCTGCTGCCTCCTTTGCTCACTCATGTAGCTTAAAAAAGCAAAATCTGGTGGGCCAAAAATCCCTCTAAATTAGTACTTCCTAAACCTCATCTCCTAGAAATCCCAAGTATTGCCTATACTGGCTGGTACTTCAGGGAGATGAATTCTAAAACACTTGAAGAACAAATGTTTGAGCAGCACTGCTCAAAAGCATCTCTTTTGATGGTGGTCCCTGGACAGTGTCTGTTTCTAAACTATCAGCTGATGTCCTGTGAAGAGTTTCTAGGAAAGAAGGAAACACTTGTAGCCAATGGGCACAAGCACAGTACTGGTTCCTGGAAGGCCAGGGAGAAAAAAACAAAACCCTTTCTCCCATATCAGCCTGAGAAGTACTGCTCTAGAAAGAGGGCTACAATGGAAGAGGCAAATATCCCGATACAGTCGGCCCTTCTTATACACGGATTTCTTATACACAGATTCAAGCATACATAGTTTGAAAATGTTGGGGGGGGGAGGATTACTTTCAAATATCAAACCTTGATTTTCCATTTTTTATAAGGGACACCATTTTGCTATGTCATTATATTTAATGGGACTTGAGCATCCACAGATTTGTTATCCATGGGGGATCTGGAACCAAAACCCAGCATATAACAAGGGTTTGCTGTAACTTTCATAGATTTCACATTGGATTTAGGATATTATGTATTTTATTCGGCACATCTCTGACATGCAACAAAATATTGTAGTATAGTGTCTTCTGCTCTACGTTGCAGCCATTGGCCGTATTTCAAGTTTTTTCATTCCATTCCCCATCCTTTTTTGATTTACTAAAGGGGTTCCACCTTCAACAGTTAGGTAATGTTTTGTAACCACTGATCTGCACTTCCCATTGGATGGTTTGGGGCCTCCTCTTCATTTAAGAGTTTTCAGTATTATTCACATACACACAAGAACCACTATCACTTCTACCTCGACTACCTTTTACCAGCCTTGAGATTTCTCTAAGGATACTTCCCTCTTCCATCTGAATGGCACATGTTTGTTGGCTTCATATATATCCCTATTGAAAGAACAAGTTATCAAGCAGTATATATCATATTGCAATCTATGTTGTACCCCATCTCAAGCACTGGGGAGAAGTGGGTAAGAGTTTGAGGAGGAAAACTGTAAGCCACATTTGAAGTTTATTGAGTGTCAAGATAAAACAAAAATTGAAAATAAGATGAGCAGCAGTCTAAAATGATATCTTTATTTCCCAAGGTAATGTGCTAATTTCAGCATTACACCAAAGGATTTCCCAGAAAGGATGGTGAACCAAAATTTAAAAGGGAAACAAGATTCTTCTAGGAAAGATGCAGCAATTTGTTTCAGTCATGAGGTGGTAATAGAAAAAGATCTCTCAGACTATGTTAGAAATGTGCCTTGGGCAAAATGTCCCAGGTGATAACAGAGACATGTTGTGCCAATGAAGTAAATGGTAGTTATCAAACTCTGGATCTAGTACTAGTTCTTTCATTGTTGTAGCAATACTGTTAGCTGCAGCGATGTCTTTTAAAAAACCATTCAGTTAATTCTGTAGGACACTAAAGACCAAAACAATTACTAGCTGAAAACAGACTCACATAATATGAATATTATGCTTCCCTATGTATCACTATGCTTCCCATCAATTACTCTTAAAAGACTAATTGTAGCCTGTGATAGGTATGGATAGACTACATCTTCAATGCTGCTATCCCAAAACTCTTTATGTGACATTGTTTTCTGGTTCTCTCTTTTCCCTACCTCTCACCAAATGTAACAGTTTGGTCATGGATGCATGCCATATCTTTCATGCTATGAATCTGTTCATTAATCAAAGCCAAGCTGTTTTGTGTATTGGAGTAGGGAGATTATCACACACAGTAAATTTCCTTTCAGTCCTGTCATTATCCTGTTATTCAATCATTATTGTATAATAATGGGATATGAAAGATTCAATTATTGATGCTTCCACATTATGGCACTATTACAAGATTCTAATGTTCTAACAATGAAAGTTAATGCTTTTACCTTTCACACCTTGGTTGCCTGATGTGTTATTATTCCATAATTGTGAAATCTTGTGCATGCACAGATGCAGTGAGAATGACCAAAGTATTATCACAAGAGCAAAATCACATTTTTGCTATTCCAGTTTAGTGGAATCAAATAATTAAAAGGCCTTTCCATATTAACTCTTCCTTCCACTGATAGCTCCTGTTTACCCCAAGATAGATAGATGTCTCATCTCAAATTAGTTTTGATTTTAGCTAATTTTTAATGTTTTTTCTTTATTAATATTTTACATTGTTGTTTATTTTATATTGTTATTGTTTTTAGTTTGCTCATTTATAATTGGGAGGGGATTGGGGCAGGGGATTATTTTGAAATGTGGATTTTAATTGTATACTGTATTTTATTGTTATTTTTGTTTGTTGTAACTTGTTTGTTGTGACTTGATTTATTAATATTTATTAATATTTACTATTTATTAATTTTCTAGTAAATATTTAATAATGTTTAATAAATATTAATTTAACTTTTTGATATGAAAGGGAGGGCCTTGGAGGGTCTTTCTACAGATTGGGTGGGCATCTGGATGCCAGTGTGACCAGCTGCACAGTCTCTCCTTGCTCAGGGGGATTTGACCCACAGGAAGTTATTTTACTGCACAGCAGAGGTCACAAAAGAGCAAACAATTGTATAGCACAATTGCATAATAACAAGGCATCACTCATGTGGTAATAATGGTCTATTCATGCTATCAGCAGGGCATTAATGGATGTGAAGTACTGGCAGAATTATTCCAGGCTAGCAACAGCCAATCAGGATTCAGCTGGCAACAGTCAAGAGAATGTTGGCTGGTAACAGGAGAAGAATTCCATTGCTAACAGTTGGAGTCAGATGGGGTTTTGGTTTCAGATAGTTAGGGTCTGGTTGTATGGAAGTCCGCACAGGGACTGCGAGAACTAAAGTTTGGAAGGAAACAACTTAGCTCTGTGACAGGAACAAGTTCAGGACTGAGGAACGGGGGCGGGTTATAGACCGCCGCTTTGAGGCGGTCTGCCACCGCCGCTGCTTGCTTCGTGCGGGAGCCGTAGCAGCCACACCGCGTGGCTCCCGCGCGGAGCAAAAAAGGAGCTCCAAAATGGAGCTCCTTCTTGCGCCACCTCTATGACGTCGCGAGGCGCCGCTGGCGCATTCGCGACATCATAAGCACCGCGACACGTTCGGACGCTATGCGTCCGATACGTAAAGATGGCGCCGGCCATGTGGAACGGCCAGCGCCATATTGTATGGACAGAGTCTGTATTAGACCCAGGGGCGTCTAGAAGAGTCGCCCCTTTTTTAAAATGGGACGTCTTGCGGACGTCCCAAGTGTCGGTGTGTAACCGGCCCTGGTTTCAGTATAGTACTCCAAGTGAGGGAGTTGCTGGTCTGATATCCTGAGGGGTAGGGTTATCTTGAGGGCTAGTATAGAAATAAGGTCAGAAGGAGAACAGTAAATGAGGGCAGTGTGAGGGTCCTAAGTGAGAGCAACTCAAATATTATGATAAACTTTTAAAATTAATACAGTCACTGATGATGCAAGGATAAGACCAACAAATATAGTAGAGGTCCGTTCTTACCAAACTCACCAAAGTTATTTCTATTGGTCGATCCTGCGCTCTTTTATTACAGTGGATCCTTGTTATACGCTGGGGTTTGGTTCCAAGATCCCCCGTGTATAACAAAATCCGTGTATGCTCAAGTCCCATTAAGTATACTGACATAGCAAAATGGTGTCCCTAATAAAAAATGGAACATCAAGGTAAATTTATACTTTTTTGGAACATTTTCAAACCGTGTATGCTTAAATCCGTGTATAAAAAATCCGTGTATAAGAAGGGCCGACTGTACTTTACAGCAATTATTCCTGAAGCGGGTGGTACAGTCTGCTGGGCATGGTGGAAAGATCTAGGGTGGTAGTCAGGGGAAAATGGGGTGAGAGGTGCTTCTCTCAAAGTACGGCATGTAAGAAAGAAAAAAGGAACCAGTGGCCTTTAGGATCATGTTGGGGGGGGGTTAGAGCATGTGGTAGTGGGTGAGAAGCAACAGGGGGAGAAAAGAGTTTTCATATTTGAAATCCTGACCTAAACTTTGTGAGCTTTGTAATGACTTGCTTGGCAGGTTGGAGTTGTCCTGCTGCTCCTGCTTTCTTTTGTTGGACAGGATGAAAGAAGTGGTAGCAGAACAAACAATGCTTGTGTGTAGGGAGATGACTTGAAACTGTGTAGAGAAGGAGAAGGGGTATCTGGGATCAATTCTTTGAAAGAGTCCACTTGTTTCACTATTCTTGGATTGAGAGTCCTTCCTCATTGAGGAGAAAACCCAAAAGTTGGTTGCACCCCTCTTTTCCTTGGTGAAAAAGGATTCAGAGCCCTTCCTCATTGGAGAGACATTGTTCACCTTGGGAGCAGCAACTGAGCATCTAGCTGATCAGCAACCAAGAAGTTTCTTGCCCAAACCAGTCTTTGCCACAAGGCTGAAACAGCCTAAAGGTTTCTCAGTCACTGCTCAGCCAGCTGCTTGGTTGCTTCTTCCAGGATGACCAGATGCAAAGAGAGCAGCCAGTCAAGCAGTAACTGAGAAACCTTATGTCTGCACCCGCCTTTGTTGCAATGCCAGCAGGGGTGAATGGCTGGGGCAGGCTTGGGCCTTTGCTGTATTCTCACATGAAGGGTTGAGGCAGAGGAGTAGGAGGGGGCAGAGAACCAGACATGGCTGAAGTAGATGCACCTGGCTAGCTGGCTGCTGCACAAACAGTAGGTCTAATATCAAAATATAGCTATTGGGGGATGCTAGGCTTGTTGTCCAAGAGGAAGTGGGGCAGTATCCTGTGCTCTACAGATGTTGATAGCTTCAGAGATTTCCTTTTTTGCTTAAACTAGGGACAGATTCTTCCCCCTCCCCCAGTTACTTTAACAACCACAACATTTCAACATTTCGTCAAGTGCAGTTGGGGCCAGAAACAGACAGGCAAAAAGGACCACCTTCAGGCCAATACAGAGGTGTGGCATTGAAATGATGCATACTCCTGCATCAGGTGTATCAGTACGCTGATGACACCCAAATCTATTTCTCTGTATCTCGTTCGTCGGCCTCGAATTCCGATGGCATCTCTTCTCTCAATGAATGTCTTCAGGAGGTAATGGGCTGGGTGAGGAAAAACAGATTGAAACTGAATCCAGACAAGATGGAGGTGCTCATGGTAGCGGCCCCGAAACCAAGAATTGGGTTGCAACCTCCAGTCCTGGATGGGGTCACACTCTCCTCCAGCGACTGTGTTGGCAGTCTGGAGGTGCTCCTTGACTCGTTGCTCCTGATGACAAATCAGGTAAATGTGACGGTCAGGAGTGCCTTTTATCAGCTTCGGCTGATACGCCAGCTGCGCCCTTTTCTGGAAGAAAGGGATCTTGAGACGGTTGTGCACGCGCTGGTAACCTCACGCCTTGACTTCTGTAATGCACTCTACATGGGGCTACCCCTGCGCTTGACTCGGAAATTACAGCTGGTTCAAAATATGGCAGCCAGACTTGTCTCAGGAACATCTAGGAGGGACCACATTACTCCGGTTTTGAGGTCCCTCCACTGGATGCCTATCAGCTTCCGGGCCCAGTACAAGGTGTTGGTTATCACCTTTAAAGCCCTAAATGGCTTGGGTCCAAGGTATCTTAGGGACTGCCTCCTCCCGTACAATCCTCCCCGCGCTCTCCAGTCCTCTGGGAGGAACTTACTACAGCCTTTAAAATCTAGGCTTGCGGCGACCTCCCAGAGGGCGTTTTCTGCTGTCGCCCCCAAACTCTGGAACGACCTGCCGGATGAGATCTGTCAGATAACATCATTAGACAGCTTTAAAAAACGGTCAAGACGGATCTCTTCCGGCAGGCCTTTCCAGATTAACCATCCCGGCCCAGGTTCCCTGATTCCCTCATTCCTCCCGTGGCCCCATCTTAGTGATGGTTGAGGATCAACAGAGGGATATCAGGGTTTTTAGTTTTTAATTGTTGTTTTTATGCATTGATATTGTGTTTTAATATGTTATACTGTTTAATACTGTCTTAAGGGGGGAGGGATAAAGTGTTTTTAATTGTCATATTTTATATTTTACTGTTGTTAACCGCCCGGATTGGTTTGCCAGAGGGCGGTATACAAAATAATAATAATAATAATAATAATAATAATTGCTGCCTAAGGCAACCCAAACCCAGCCACAAAAGGGGCACATAAAAGCATTCCTTGCTGTCGGTCTGTTGTGGACTGTGGGGACGGCTGGCCTCTGGACCATGGAAGCCAGAGGCCACTCCAAGCCTTCCATCTGCTTGAGGCCTTCCTCCCCAATGAAAATGCAGTGATACAGCTGTTGAATTTTTTGCTTAATAGGCAACTGTTAAAGGAAATGTTACTTCCTAGGACCAAGGGTGGCAATTTATTATTCTTATTCTTATTATTGAAAATAAAGACTGATTGTTTGGTGTGGTTTTTTTTATAAGACAATACATTTTGCTGTTTTGAATTTTTTTTCCCTGAAGATTAAGGCTGTTCTGCCTTTTATTTGTTCTACTTTAGATCCAAGGAAGTTAATTAAGTCTGTCAGCTCTGGTTCATTTAGTCCCTCATAATGGCATATATGAACATAATGTATATGACTCTAGGGTCCAATAATAGCCTTTATGATTCTCATAGACCAATTTAATACTGGTGACTTCTTAGTCATCCTGAAAAAAGCTCTTCTTTCTATGAGACCTCAAGCTTGTTCCTAAGCAAGGTAAGAAAGTACAGCTCCTCAGGAAGCACCTAGAATTGTGTATGTATTCTTCCCAATGAAGTCATATAGTATAAATCAGTCCAATTTTAAGGCAGAATAATGATAAAATCAGATAATAATGATGAAAATTATAGAACATTAAAATGTCTTATTTAAGGAAGCAAATAGTTCTGATTATGCTCAAACTAGAGACGTCTGTGAAGCTCAATTAAGGTGAGCTCAGATAGTGACTTTAAGGGCTTTTACAGCTCTCTGGAAAGAAGAGCAAGCATGATGACTTCCCAGTTCTTTTAAAATCAATGCTTGAGCTAGAAAAGAATTCTTGTCTTCCCTACCTACCATTACTAATCCCCCAAACAGCTTTGCTTTAAAGATAGCCCTCTTTAAATATTTGAAGGGATGTCATGCTGAGGAAGGAGCAAGCTTATTTTCTGCTGCTCCAGAGACTAGGACCCGGAGCAATGGATGCAAGTTACAGGAAAAGAGATTCCACCTCAACATTAGGAGGAACTTCTTGAGAGTAAGGGCTGTTCGACAGTGGAACAAACTCCCTCAGAGTGCAGTGGAGTCTTTTTCCTTGGAGGTCTCTAAACAGAGGTTGGATGGTCATCTGTTGGGGATGCTTTGATTGAGAGTTCCTGCATGACAGGGGGTTGGACTGGATGGCCCTTGTGGTCTCTTCCAACTCTATGATTCTATGACTCTATGATTCTATGATCTTTGGGGAAAATATTTCTTTCTGCCCTACCATTTCACAGGTAGAGCTGTTAATGATCTGGGAGAGACACTTCCCTGTGGCTGCTCCCAAGGTATGGAACTATCTGCCAAGAGAAGCTCAGCTGGCCCCCTCCCTTGTGATTTTAACCTTGTTGGGGCAGTGTCCTTGCACTTATTGTTTTCTTAATTTTTGTATTCCTGATTAGTTTCAGGTGTATTATTATAATGAATGGGATGATCTGCTTTGTCTCCTATAAGGGAGACAAGTAGAATATAAATTAATTAAATAAATAAAATACTGTTTAGCAGGAAGAGTAGTTATAATAGAGTCTAGAGAGAAGGAATAAAGATGTCTACCTCGTCCACACCCATTACAAATGGCCCAGAGTAGGCATATATTCATCACATCACATCTGCTGTTGTATTCATGATTTGTCACAGATCTTTATGGAAGGAGGCTGTTCTCCTGCTGAAATGTTTCATTCAGATTTTAGGTTAATAACATGTCTGAAATCCCCACCCCCATCCCTCCAAATGACTCCTATGACATTTTTGGAGATGATAAGAGAATGTTATATATTATAGCCCACCTAAAAAGTAATGATATTACTTGTAATTACAGTCAGTACCCTCAGTATCCACAGATTTTTGTAATTGACAGATTCAACCATCTGGATTGATCTGGATTGCTTCTAATTTGCTAACATCAATGGTTACTCCATCCTGTTTTAACAAGGCTGCTGATTTCAGTGCAATTATTTTCCATTCTTGGGTTAAAGTGATTTCACTGTTTCTACTTTCCATATTCCTGTTCCTACAACTTCACCATTTACAGCTCCCTTTCCCATCATTGAATCCATTGTATGTAAATCTAGCAATTGAGATTAACACTAAATGCATCTAACAGAGTGGACTTTAGTCCTAGAAAATCTATGCCACAATGAATGTGTTCTGTAAATTGCCTCTTTGTTATAATTCTCCTATAATGTGTCAATAAGGCAAACTTTCCTGGATCAATGCTAGGGAATTCTGGGAACTGCAGTTCTGTGAGACATTTAGCCTTCTCTATCAGAGAACTCCATAAACTACAATTATCAGGAGTCCCTAGCACTAAGCCAGACCAGTTAAAGTGGACTCAAACTGGATTATTTCTGCAATGTGTTTTGGTCACCATAAGCACTGAGCACCATAGGCACTGTACTAGAAGATGCATCTGTTGTAATGTTAATCCATTCATGTGCATATCTACTAAAGGGGAAAAAAATCACCAGCCCCACATTCAAAAATGTAAATGCTACAGCAGAGTACACAACCTAGTGTCCTTCCAATGGTTTTGACTACAATGTCTAAACAGCCTGTACAGTATGCTCCTGTAATGACTGGACCTCCAATCATTCGAAGACTTCTGCCAGGTAATAAGAGTAAGCTGGGAGGGAGGCACATGCAAATAAGTAATGACATCACAGTTGATGGAAGGCTCACTTGTCCAATCAGTGAGCAGAAGTGAGAGTTTTCTTCCGGAAGCTTCTAAGAGAAAAAGCCTCTGAGACCAAGTGACAGTTGGAGAGTGGCAGTTAGAGAGAGAGAGTCTTCAGCACTTAGTGGTTTCTACAGTGGGAATTCGAGGTGGGAATGTCTCCCTCGAGTTAGTCTTACAGATTAGAAAAACTGTAGTGTTGTGCCTACTGCAAGAAGGCATAATTCAGGCAGATAGTTGATGGTAACCTAAGACCAGTAACTATATTTCAAATCCATCAAGGCCAGCATATTACATCAATATATCAGTTAGATGAGAATGTGTCAGATTAGAACGTTTAGGCCTTATTTATTATTTTTCTGGTTGCTTGCATGAAATGAATACTTTTAGAGTTACACATATTGTACCTGCAAGGCCTTTAAGATCTGGCATGATTTATATCTTTTTGTTCTGTTTTGTTTAATTATAATGAATACTTCCTTAAAAGTATCTGCTACTTTGACACTCCTTTAAACGTCTCCTACCTCAGTTGATGCTTGATTATCCCAAGAAGGAGAATGATGAGTCCTTAACAAGTCCCAGTGTATGTTAAGGGAAATCCAGTACAAATTCACTGGGTGGTGGCAGCGTGATTCGAGGATCTCCAAGGGTCATCTTCAACTCCACAAGGAGTAGGAACATAGACCAAGAGACTCAGGGAGAAGCTAAGGATCTGCTGAGACTAAGAGCCAAGGCAGACCTGCTGTTTGGCTGCTTGGACCACAGGGGACCATCACAGCACTAAAATCAAGCATCATTAATATAATCCAAAGCACCAGGTTTCCAGTCTAACAAATCAAGACTATTGTCATGCTGTAGTGTACTGGGGCAGGACTAGGAATATCCAAGTTCAAATTCCCACTGTAGCCTGTAGCTGCCCCTTTTTGTGCTGGATCGGGGCAGCGACAACCTCACACCGCAGCCCCAATATGACACAATAGGGCACCATAGCCACAGTGGCATGGCTATATGGCACCCCTTCGACACTGCATCATCTTGATGCAGTGCTGGAGGTGCACCATAATGCTGCACACTGTCTGGAGCAGCGCACGGCATCAAGGCACCCTGGGAGGGGGCGCAGCCAGGCATGCATTGTCAGGATGCTGTGCCCCAACTGTGCCCCCAGGTCGGTCTTTCAGGTTGAATTTGAGAGAACTTAACATTTCTCAGCCTGACCTATTTTACAGGATTGTTGTGATACTGTAATGAGAAAGGGGGAATAGCCACATAAGCATCCTGAGCTGTTTGGAAAAAGTATTGGGGGGAAAGGAATAAACAAGTAAAATAATTTTAAAAGACATAGTGTTTAAAAGCACTCAAAGAGAAATTAGAGAGAGTCCAGGAACAATAATTGATCTGGGGGAAAAAACCTTTTCAGTTATTGTCCCTGGAATACAGAATCATCAAAACATGTGGTATGTTAAAACAGATAAAATGGACAACCTCTTTTCTCTGTTTTAAAAATGTTCATTTTGCTACTATAAAATAGATCCAGATGGGGGCATAAAACATCATAACTTTTGTTCTCACAGGCATATATTTTTTTAAAAACATGTTTTCTCTTCTCTGCAAGAAAGTAATCAAAACCAGCAATTTTCATAATCTTTTCATAGTTTTTGAGTTGTTCTAACTCAGCCTCAAAATAATAATAATAATAATAATAATAATAATAATAATAATGTAAGCTTTTTTGTTCTGAAAATTGCACTTACTGCTCAGAATTTATCTCAGCACAATTATTTTCTGTGCAAAACTTGCTACTTTCTTTCTATGAAACTTGTTTTCTATTCAACATTCTCTGTTGTTTTCTGTAGGGGAAAACAAACAAACAAACAAACACATTATTTTTGTGTAGATCAAGTCCTGAAATGCAAAGATACTTGCCTCTCTATGTGTCTCCTCATAAGCCTATATTTCAGATATTCCCCCCCCCCCCCCCAACTTAATATTCTAGATGCAGGGATGTGGTGGCTTAGTGGTTAAGATGCCAGTTCCAATGACTGGAAGATTGGAAGGTTGGTAGTTTAAGGCCCAAGTACTGCATGGTGGAGCGAGCTCCTGTCACTAGTCCCAGTTTCTGCCAACCTAGGAGTTCAAAAGCATGCAAATACCAGTAGATAAACAAGTACTACTTCAGTGGGAAGGTAACAACATTTGGTGCAGTCATGGTGGCCACATGGCCACCAGGTTCGTTTTTGGACAACGCTGGCTCTTTGGCTTAGTAACAGATATGAGCATCTGCTACAGTTGGTCACAACTAGACATTAATGTCAAGGGACTAATTTTAACTTTACTTTAATATTCTTGAATGTTCTTTCCATCCCTAAACTGAGTTGAGAATTACTGTTTGGGTATATTTCATACATTTTTTTAGAAACCTTGCTAGATCTTCCAGAATTCTTCAGTCTGCTCTCTAGGGTGGGTTATAGACCGCTGAAAAGCGCCGGTCTGGCTCCGCCACCGCTTGCAGCGTCCGGGAGCTGCAGCCTTTAAACGGCGTGGCTCCCGGACGCTGCAGAGAAGGAGTGTGGAAATCGCGCTCCTTCTCAGGCCCCGGAAGAGGCACCGCGAGTGCCAAAGGGCTCACTTGCAGGATCACTCCTGGTACGCCATGTGCGGACGCAGAGCGTCTGTTACATCAAAATGGCGGCGCCCGTATGAACAGGGCGCCGCCATTTTGTACGGACTGAGTCTGTGATAGGGCAAGGGGCATCTAGAAGAGATGCCCCTTTTCCAAACTGGGACGTCCTCGGTACGTCCCTAATGGTGGTTTGTAACCCGCCTAGGAGTTTATCTCATTTTCTAGAAGATGTTACTGAATCAGATGAAACAGATATTTCCCCCTGCTCCCCCTACAAACCAAAAATTGTATTGCAACAAACTCCTTATATTTTGCAATGTCCCCATAACTAAGATACAGACATATGAACTTGGGGCTCCTAATGAAGAAAGAAAACATTCAGCAACAGAAACAAAAGTGTGCCAATAAACTTCATCCTGAAATGCATCCACTGTCTGAGCTGTCATTATACCAGGGTCCAGTCATTAAATTAGAAATGGGGGAAGGGGGTGATTAATGTAAGCAAAAGTCTTTGAAGCTTCCCTGCCTAATGAGGAAGATCTTAAGGAACTGCCTAGGCCAGCACTTCAATGAAGATTTATGGTCTTTTGAAAGGCAAACAATGCATGACAAGCTCTGAAATGCTTCCCAAAGATCAAGCCAGTCTTCTCCAGGTAGATTTTAAGTACCTTACTAGACACTACAAGAGAGGCATTTTGTATTTCTTCTCTGCCTCTTCCTTGTTAAAAATGAGTGTATTGGAAGGCAGTGTGAATTACCACAGCTTTTAAAACAATGAGACCAGAAATTTGGAATCATCTCCAAACCTGTGGCAACAGTTTTTAAATATGATACATTTGTTGGTTCATTAAACAAAATTGAGTGAATCTATCTCTGTTTCTTAGTTTTGAAACCTTTTAGCCCACATTCCATCTCTTTAAGATCATTTTCATATTTTATCTATAGGTAAATTAGTGTTTTACACTATAATTCATCATTCTATACCTTCTTATATCTGTTCCATTCTATCAGTTTAATGATAATTATAATGATAAATGCCATTATCCCAGTCATTCTATGATTTATATACATATCTAACATTTCTAGTTTTTTCTCATCTTTAAATCTCATTGTAATATTTTGTAACAATCCCCTAATATTTTGCAATACCTCCCAAATTGAATGACTGTCTCAAACCAGTTTCTAGTAAACCACACGGTTTTGCTCCATACCTGTGCCAACCTTTTTTCAATTGTATTGCAACAAACTCCCTATATTTTGCAATGTTCCCATAAATAAGATACAGACATATGAACTTGGGGCTCCTAGTAATCACCACCCAAACAACACATTGCCAGATTCACTCAACATCTTTGCCAATGTTTACCATTTTGTAATGATAACCCTCTGCTTTGAAACACCTCACAAAGTGAGTAAGAAAAACCTTTAAAAGGGTTCTCTTGTGACTGCCCAAACCCCACCAGTTTCAAGTTTTACCCAAATTTGGGCCACCAGTGGCATCCCTAGAGTTGCCATCACCTGGTGTGGCAACTCATGGTGTCACACGCCCTGATTGGCCTTCTCTCATACCACACCATAAAAAATCCTTAATAATGTTTTTGTAATAATGTTAATCCTAAATCACAGTTCCCATATATCACTGAATGTAATATACATAAACAACAAGCAAAGTTAAAAATTAAAAATATGCCTTTAAATTTCAATATTATAAGCATAGCCAAAATGTTTAATAGTTACAAAATTTTGTGTGATTAAAGTGAAAATTAGGTAAAATGTGATATTAAAAAATAAAAAAGGTTAAAAAATAAAAAGGTTATTTAAAAAAAAAACCTGAGGCCTTTCCTTTCTCCACTAAGTAAAACTTGCCCTTCTCACCCCTTATCTTCTGCCAATTTTAAAGGGATATGGCCAGATACCTCAGCCAATTTCTGTGAAAGGGTAGACATTTGGAGAGCAGAGGTGTCACCTCCTCTAGAGTGTGTTCTGATGTGGCCCACATCCCCTGCTCACACACACACACACACACACACATACACACTGATGTCCCTGTGGCACACCATTTTGAAATTGCTTTGTATCATTTTGTAGAAAAGAAGCCCATCAAAAATCCATGATTGAGGGCTCTGAAGACTCTTTTTCTGCCTCTCCCTTTCCTATCAGGGAAGAGGCAGTAGAGTTTCCTGGGGCTCACTCCAGACCTTCTGTGCCCCAGGGACGTAGCTAGGATTTTAGGAAGGGGGGGGGTCCAGACTAAGTGCCACCATTATAATGGGGCTTGAGTGCAGTGGCGCAGCAGCACACACCATTCATTTTTCTAATGGAAGGGGGGGTCCGGACCCCCAGAACCCCTCCCCCCGGCTACGTCCCTGTGTGCCCCTCTTCCTTTTTTGGTTTTGTTTTTTCCTTCTGCTGATCAATCTCAGGAAGCAAAGCAGTTGACTTAGCTGATTCTTCTGCTGACTGATTTATTTTATTTATAGTATTTATACCCGGCTCTTCTCACATCATCCTGACAGAAGGTAGTTATGCCAGCACAATGTTAGTTGGGCAGGGGCAAGTGGCTTCTGCTGATCCTTAAAAAATTACAGCAAGCACATCATTAATTTAGGCTTGTGCTGTACCTGTTTATGAGGCATGACTGCAACACTGTTATTTAGTTACCTGAGATCGCTTTGGGAAGAACAACTTAGGGAGCTGGGTGTGTTTAGCTTGCAGAATATTGAAAGGTGATATGCTACAGAGATCCTGTGATATTTGTAGGGATGTCATGTATAACATGGAATTAGCTTGTTTTCCACGGTTGTAGAGACTAGAATATGAACCAGTGGATTCAAATTATAAAAGGGATTCCATGTAAAAATTAAGAACTTTCTGAGGGTGAGAAATGAAACTGCCAGTATCTCATGATCCTTACAGGTGTTGCAACAATATCTGGAATATTGTGTACTGTTTTGGTCACCATCCCTCCAAAGAATATTGGATGTGATAAATTGAGGAGGGATGGGCTTATCCATGACCACTAATCAGGTTGGCTATATGTTACATCCAGTAACAAAACAAGATGGAACCAGTTATTGGGCTTCTGATAAACAAAAAGTTTCCCACAAAATGTTGAACATGACAGTCCCTAAATCTATTCCATCATGGCCATTCTTACATTCATAAATCAACTCAAAAGTTGAAGAATCGAGAAAAGTTCTGTCAGATTCTGTGAGGTTCTAAAATAACTCTTAAAACTAAAACTTAAAATTGAGTTAGCTTAGCCTGTATAGAATCTGAGAAGAGTGAAAACCATTTCTTCATCTAGGCAAAAAGCAGCAAATGATGGACTTCCCTTCCTTGTTTGACATATCCAAACGTAAAACAATGAAACAAAAACCTGTACGCAGGCCAGAAAAATGTAAGGAAAAATGGAGCCCCTATGCCTACACCTTGTTTATATAAAATGTCTACAGTGGCATGGGAAATGTGGGATCAGTAAGAAAATATGCACCTCCAGGGCTGTTTTTGTGTTCTCTCCATATTTACTCAAATTTCCAGATACTCAAATGCCCCTGAGGGGTGTGGGAGTCAATTTTGTTACATTACACTCTTCTTGTTTTGTCCTAAGAGAGTTAGCTTCCAGTGAGAGGTAAAAGCCCTGTTCTGAGTCTAAAATGCCCTGGAGCAGGATAATACCATGCAATAATAGTCCCACGTGTCCTCTAAGAACATTGGAGGGTAAAAATTCAATTTTTGGCAAAATTGTAATCCTAACCCTTGAGGTTATTCACATCAACTCTCTAACATTCATATTTTCCTGTACAGTAGGCCCTTGGTATCCACTGGGTTTTGGTCCCAGGACTCCCCATGGATACCAAAATCCATGAATGCTCAAGTTCCATTAGATACAATGGCATAGTAAAATGGTGCCTCTTATATAAAATGTCAAAATCAAGGTTTGCTCTTGGAATTTATATATATATATTAAAAATATTTTGAAGTCATGGGTGGTTTACTCCATGCATAAGGAATTCATGGATGGAGAGGGCTGACTGTAATCCCTTCTGTGCACTACCAGTGATACTCTTAGGAACCTATATTAATAAAATGAAATGAGTTAGCTTTACAAATAAAGCTATTTATTGCCTCCTCCTCCGCCGGACCCTTACCACCGCCAGCGTCATGCTTTCTGCCGGACGGCCTCCTCCTGGGGTGTCGGAGGTGCGCATTTGCGCACCGCCCCGGGAGTGCCGCCCACTCCCCGGGAGTGCCGCCCATGGACTCCCCGGGAGTGCCGCCCATGGACTGAAAGGGCACCGCAGCGGGACTCTGTTTGTTGGCGTCCTGGCCTTGGCGTTTGGCGGTCAGTGAGTGGGGCCTTTAAGAGACAGCTGGAGGGAAGCCAGGGAGGAGCTCGCCTGTGAGAGAGGTGAGCATAAAGCCGCGCGTCGGCCCTTCCTGACACACCCTCCTTTGCCTCCTCCTCCACCAGACCCTTACCACCGCCAGCGTCGCGCTTTCTGCCGGGCGGCCTCCTCCCGGGGTGTCGGAGGTGCGCATCGGGCTAGGGAGGCTTTGGACTAGCCCAAGAGCAGAGGATGCCTGTGGTGGTTAACCTCTGCTCTTCCAGTAGCCATAGAAGGGTGGGGGGAGGATAGGGATGTGGGGGATGCCTGGGCCGGGGATAACATCACTGCGGGCGGAGCTCCAATCGAGGTTGTGTGGGGCAGGGGGAGGTATGGTGGTGGGAGAAGGGACTTGCGTTCCAGGGGAAGGCGTGATCGATGCATCATATCTATCTCGCCTTCCTGTCCCCCTCCCAACCTAAAGGACCTGAGGGTCACTCCAACCGTGCCACAAACCCTGTCGCTGCTCTTGTGCAATGCCAGGTCTATTAACAACAAGACCCACATCCTCCATGATATGTTGGAGGACAGTAAGTGTGACCTGGCTTGCATTACCGAGACCTGGCTTGGGCCTGAAGGAGATGCTGTGTCGGCTCAGGCCCTGCCTGCTGGGTTCTCGGTGAAGGACCAGCGCAGGTTAGGTGGGCGGGGGGGGGTGTGGCCTTGATACATAGGAACACCATGTCCCTCACCAGGAACCACATCCGACAGACCTCCTATATCGAGTGTATTTACCTGACCCTAAAGGCTAGGGACAATCTAGGGATTCTGTTAGTGTATCGGGCACCCCGTGCATTAGCGGACTCCCTTAACGAGCTGACACAGCTGGTCGCTGAGCTGATGTTGGAGACGCCCAGGCTTCTTGTCCTGGGTGACTTCAACATCTCCCTCACGGCCAGCCATGTTCCATCTGGTGCGGCTCAGGAATTCATGGATACCATGGTGGCCATGGGCCTGTCCCAGCTGATACAGGGTCCTACGCACTGTGCGGGTAATACTCTCGATTTGGTCTTCTGTTCGGAGGCGGAAAATCCGTGGGTGGAAATAGTTAATGTTTCCCCCCTGCCATGGACGGATCACTTCCTGGTAGAGGTGAAAATCAAGGCCTCTACCCAGATCCCCCCTGGGGGTGGTGGACCTGTTAGGATGGTCCACCCTCGAAGGCTGATGGAACCTGAGAGGCCTTCACGGTTGGAAATGACGGTGACTCTGTTGATGCCCTCACCGGTATTTGGAATACCGGTCTTTCTAGGGCTATACACAGTATCGCTCCCAAGCGCCCTCTCAGGCCCGCTTCTAAACGTAAGCCCTGGTATACGGAAGATCTCCGGGCAAGGAAGCGGGCTCTGCGACGGCTAGAGTACCGTTGGCGGAAACACCTTTGCTTAGACGACAAGGCTCTCCTAGACCAACTGTTAAAGGACTACGGAGAGGCAATACGAGCAACAAAGAACTCGTTCTATGGTGCTCGTATTGCGTCCGCAGAGTCGCGTCCGGCAGAGTTGTTCAGGGTGGTTAGGGAGCTAACTCAGCTCCCTCCTGCCCTGAACCAGATCCTTGAACCTTCTAAGGCCTGCTGTGACCTGTTTAACGACTTTTTTGCGGATAAAACCTCTCGCATAAGCGAAGGTCTGAACGCCGACATTTTAGCAGAACCTAGGGTAGAAGTGTCCAGAGCCTCCGTGGACTTTGTTAAACTGGATCAGTTTGAGTCGGTGAGTACCGACGATGTGGACAAGATCCTCGGAAGTGTTCGGAAGACAACCTGCTCTCTTGATCCCTGTCCCTCGTGGTTAGCGGCCCAGGGGGGACCGGCAGTAACATTATTGTTACGCCGGATAGTTAATACATCTCTGAGGGATGGGCTATTTCCATCTCAATTGAAATTGGCCATTGTAAAACCTATCTTAAAAAAGCCCTCCCTCGACCCCCTGGTACATAATAATTATTGGCCTGTTTCGCTGCTACCATTTTTGGGTAAGGTGATCGAGAGGGCGGTTGCAATCCAGCTTCAGGCGGTCTTGGATGAAACGGATTATCTGGACCCATTTCAAACTGGCTTCCGGGCGGGTTACGGGGTTGAGACAGCCATGGTCGCCTTGGTCGATGATCTCCGTCTGGGCATCGACAGGGGAAGCGTGTCCCTGCTGGTGCTCTTGGACATCTCAGCGGCTTTCGATACCATAGACCATGGTATCCTTCTGGGACGCCTGGCAGAGGTGGGAATCGGGGCCACTGCGCTCCAGTGGTTCCGGTCCTACCTCTCCGGGAGGTCCCAGATGGTGCAGCTGGGAGACGTGTGCTCCGACGAGCGGGCCCTTAAAACTGGGGTCCCTCAAGGAGCCATTCTGTCTCCCATGCTATTTAACATTTACATGAAACCGCTGGGAGAGATCATCCGGAGACATGGGGCGCGGGGTTATCAGTACGCTGATGACACCCAAATCATTTTCTCTATGTCTCCGACTGATGCAGTGACTGGGGATGGCGTCTCTCCTCTCGTGGCCTGTCTAGAGTCAGTAATGGGCTGGATGAGGGAAAACCGACTCAAGTTGAATCCAGAGAAAACGGAGGCACTAGTGATAGGTTCTCCTGGTCCAGGAATGGCTGTGGTTCCACCTGTCCTGAACGGAGTCACGCTCCCTGTGAAGGACTCCGTGCGCAGTCTGGGAGTGCTTCTTGATTCGTCGCTCCATCTGACTGCTCAGGTGAATGCGACGGTCAAGAGCACCTGTCATCAGCTTCGGCTTATTCGCCAGCTGCGCCCATACCTGGCCCAGAGGGACCTAGAAACTGTTGTACATGCTCTGGTAACTTCGAGACTGGACTTCTGCAATGTACTCTACATGGGGCAACCCTTATACCAAACTCGGAAGCTGCAAATGGTGCAGAATATGGCAGCCCGGCTGGTCACTGGCGTTTCCAGGACCAGCCATATAACACCGGTTTTGAAAGATCTCCATTGGCTGCCCATTCGCTTCCGGGCTCAATATAAGGTGTTGGTGATTACCTATAAAGCCCTAAATGGCTTGGGCCCAGGATACCTAAAGGACCGCCTCTCCCCGTACATTCCGCCTCGCACCCTCAGAACGTCTGGGCAGCAATTACTGAAGGTGCCTGGGGCTAGGTTATCCTCCACCACACGGAGGACATTCTCCACGGCTGCCCCAGCCCTTTGGAATACGCTGCCCACCGAGCTCCGCTCGACTACCACCCTGGCCCAATTCAAGAAGGACTTAAAAACCTTCCTGTTCCAACAGGCATTCCCCGACTAAAAATCCTGTGGGCCTCCCTCCTCTTCCGTGGCCAAGAGGTTGGGCTAAGGGGCTTTTAATTTTATTAGTTTTATTGACTGTCTTTATTGATGTTTGGTTAGCCTGTGTAATTGTATTTTTTATATTGTTTATGGCACCATTGTTTTTAACCATGATGTAAGCCACCCTGATCTTGGGAAGGGCGGGATATAAATAAAATTTTATTATTATTATTATTAATGAGAATTAACAAAATCCCATCATATTAAAAAAGGAATGAGACATGGTTGTCTATTATCCCCAGTTTTGATCATCTTTATTCTTGAAGTTCTGAGTATTGCTATAAGATAGGATGAAAGAATTCTGGGAATAAGGAATTTAAAAAAGAAAGATATAAGTTGGAGCATTTATTGATGATTTGGTGATAATAGTGAAAAATCCTTTGGAATGTATAGATTATTTAATGGGAAAATTAAAAGTCTTTGGAGAGTTGGCAGAGTTTAAGATTAATGATTTTAAAATGATGTTGACAAGGTATATGAAAAGCGAAGATCAAATAAAATTAATGGACAAAACTGGTGTTAAAATCAAGAAGAAGGTTTAATGACTAGGTATTACTATGATAAATATGAACTGCATGTTACAAAATAATTATGTTAAGACATGGAATAAAATTAAGGAAGGTATGCAAACATGGCAGAAACTAAATGTGTCATTGGTAGGGAGAATTTAAGTGAAAAAAAGAAATGTGTTGCCTAGAATGTTGCTTTTGTTTCAGACAATACCAGTTGTGACAACTGACGTGCCAGACCCAAAATAGCATCTTTCAAGGGTGGGACATGCATATGACATATGCCACTGCTCCAGGGCCATTATAAGTTATCTAGCTCAAGCTAAAGAAACAGTGACTGTCTAGATGTTGATGGACTTCAGTCTCCTCTTTGCTGTTTGGCTACGTGCTTTCAGTTCCTTACCTATACTGGACTTCAGTTCCCATCAGCACCAGGCAACATTGCTAGGGAAAAGGATTTATGTGAGTGGAAGTGCAGCCACTTTGGGGAGGGTCATGACTTTCTTCACTCTTATTTAGCTTTAATTTTCTAAATAAAATAATATCCAGCGCACATTGCATACCCGTAGGTTCTTTCAGTTCGCATCATAATCTCATGCTTATTGTACAGATAAACAGCCAACTGCTGCAATTCTGTAGTTGCATCTAATTGAGGTTCATTAATTGCCGCAGTGACACAGAGACAGCCTTAGCATGATCTTCTCTTTATCTTCTTCTGCCCTGGGGCTGCATAATTGAGAACTGGTGAGAAGTGAAATGTGAAGGTTAGTAAATCATTAGCTGTTCATGTCTGAAGAAGGAGCTGCAGGTATTTCTGCTTTAAGAAGAATTAGAGAAGATATTGCTTTCCCCCTGGCATTTCCTGTTCTAAGACGTACGTTCAGTTGGTTTAATTATTCTTCAGTCTGCACATTCACAGAGGTACCTGATGTTTCACATATTCTCGGACTCAGCTCTGGCTTGAAAAGATGCTGTAGCAATCCTCCATGTTAATTCCTGTGAGGAGGGAGACAATGGATCCTGAGGTGCAAGGCCTCAGAAAGACACTTCTTTGTTGTGAAACATGAGCAGATATCCTACTGAGTGAAATGATTACATACTTTCCTGATAGATATCTTCTTTTTTTAATTATAAATATATTTGGGATGTGTGAGTTGTCTTTGGGCTTTTAGGAACAGGGGGATAGATATCTTCTGATAGATTCCTATTCTATGTCCTCCTTGTATGAAGTTGGAACATTTACTACAGGAATTCAGAGTTTGTATCCAGTGGTGTCAATTCTCCTAATATAAAGTTTCTATCGCCTGCAGATACCCATGCTCACCTTACTTTGATTTGCTTTTCACAAGGTCTTGCACAACCAATTCATGAGATGTTTCCAACTTTATTCAGACAGTGTCAGGTAAGATCACTGAAGTGGGAGGAGGGTGCTTCAGGATCACTAAGGAATCAAGATGCTAATACTTGCTGTCCCCAGCAACCCAGAAATGATTTTCAGCTTATGTCCCAGTGATGTATACAAGTCTTTTAATCCAAGTCTTAAATCAAGTCTCAAATCTCTACCTTCAAGTCTCAGGTCAAGTCTCAAGGCCCTGCACAATACTATCAAGTCAAGTCTAAATTCTGGGAGCCAACTTTAACAGAAAAAAGGAGGTGGTGGTAGGGTGCATGGAGGGGTGTAGTTTCAATAACTAGTAAATAAGAAGGCATGCACCAAAAGGTAGGTTAAAATAAATTATCATGGGCAAGTTCAACAAGGATTTATTTAAAGAAAACGGTGTTATTAATCAAATTGCAGAAGTTGCAACCATAGCCTACTTTCAGATCCTTACAGAAAGGAAAGGAAAGGCTTTACTCTCTTTCCTCATGGTGTGACTCCAACTAGTACTTAATGCTTCTATTTTGCTTTTATCAATGTGGAGCCATGACGTGGGCTGTTTTGTAAATCACAAAGGGAGGGAGAAGTTGGAGTTTTCTTTTCACCCCAAGATCCCTGATAGATGCTTCTCTGTGGCCATTAGTTGCACTCTCAATTGAACTGAGTAGGGGAATCCAGTATGGAGACCAGGGAGCTGCATCCATCACAGAGCCCATGGGTTGTTCACTCCTCTACTGGTGGAGCAACATCCACTCATTTGTTTTTCTGCATGGATACATCATTCATGTCTTTACATCACTATGGTTATGGGACAAGTTCCCAGAGGATGTGTGGCTTGATTTTAGAAACAAATGTCAAGCATACTTACTCTGCAAGAGTTTTAGTTAATGGATGAATTATGCAATCATATCATCTAATTACGTCTGATACTGTTGTTAGCACTTTTGTGATGCTGGTTTTTTAATTAAAAATGTAGCTTTACATTTTACTTCTATAATATGATCTTCTTGAAGCACAGAGAGGGTCAGGATAAAACAAAAATAAAAGTTGCAAATATATATTTTAACCCCAAACCTTTCCCTGAGGCACTGTAGGGACACTGATTTATCAGTGACAGTAAAAGAACTATTTGCTGCCCCTGTGTTTTTGTTTTAAGTAACAGTGGAAGGGCATGAAGAAGCCTGACTAAAATACAAATACGTTGAATAACTATTTCTTTAAAATGGATTTGGGAGTGTTACAATGCTACTGTGAGTTATGATGCACAGGAAATAAGTGCTAGCTGGATCTGCAGAAATATACCCTTACAGACATAATACAATAAAGGCAGGGAGGTGCATATGTTTTACAGCTGTATGAAAAGTTCCTTTGGTTCTGATGATATGCTGATAGCTCATTCTGTCCACGCTGTTCCCATCTGTAACACCAGCTTGCTCAGTGTTCCCTTAGGACTGTGGGTATTTTAATAATAGAATTTCAAGACCCCATAGCAACAAGAATTCTGCTAAAATAAAATAAAAAAGACAAAAATATGTTGAAGTGATCCCCATTGGAAATAAAAATATTTTCTCATTTTATTTCTTTCTATTCAGCACCAGGAGAGTGGAATAAGCTTATGGGAGCCCACAAGCATTCTAAAAAAAACCAAGATGTACGAGCCTGAGAAAGGATAAGGATACTGATGGAATCCTAGGAAAATAAAATAAAAATAAAAACAGAACTGGCCAGGGTTTTGCAGACCTAGATCTTATGCTTCTTAATGAATCAGTGTTTTATGTTGTTCTTGCCTTGTGACATGCTAACCTTAAGGACAGCAGGGTTCCCAATGAACATGTATCCTAAAATAGTTGATTGCCATCAAAGCTACTCAAATTGACAGCAAACACTATTTTAAAAACAGCTGTACCCTTTGCTCCCTTTGTAAAAGGGTGACATTGTGCACACTGTGTTGTTCCCTGTACTTGAAAGGCTTTGAAAAGACTGCAACAATACTGGCAAATGAGTTGAATAGGCCATTTCAATAACCATGCCCCAGACAGCAGAGCATTTTATGAAGGGAGAAAATGAGGCAGATTGGAACATCTGGCCAGTTTTGCTTGGGTTTCTGAAGAAAGGATCTATATCAGTAATCAAATATGCCTGCATTTCAAAATACTATCCATAAACATGTTCAAATAGGCCCTAATCAGAGTGTGCTTGATATAGGAAAGTACTCACATTTTAAGAAGACACAGGGAGCCTTAATGTACCAAACATTGATTCACCAAGGACCCCTCCCCCCCTCGCAATGTGTGAAGATGGAGGTGGCTGACAAAGCACAATCCTCAGCAGTAGTATTTTCAGTTTTCTCATTATAAAAATGGACTTCATTTTTTCTGGCTTGAGAGACACACAGAGAGAAGCACGATCATGTTACCCTACCCTTGGGGGCTGTTGAACAGGAGGAGCAATCACTGCAGAAGTGCCAACAGTAACAGCAGATAGTTTAGCAACAGCTGTCTATCTTTGCAGTCCCTTCTGGAAGTCCCTTTGAGCTCTGCAGTTTAGCCAGCTTGTGATGTTTGTCCCCAGCATGTCTCACAGGGCCTAGTTAGAATAAGATGTTCTTTGCATTCAGCAGGAAGGATGCTCATCTCTTCATTGCCTCAGTTGGATTGGTAACGTACTGCTATATTTGAATGATTGCTGGCATGCTTGGCGGCCTGTAACAGTTTTGAACTGAGAATACACTGTGAAAACTAGGCTTGCCAATTGATCAGAATACAGAGAAAAATATGTGTATCCATGCACCTATATGTTTTTAAATTGCATTTATAAACATTCATAAGCATCATGGCTTTAGCACCAATGTGTTAGAAAAGGATACAACAAGGTAGCATCCCAAAATACTTCTAAACTAACTTAGTTTTCACCTGGCTTCCCCCCCCCCCCAAAATGGCAACTTGAAGTGATGTGTCACCCCCATTCACCATTCTGGAAATAATGCTGACTATAATGGAAATACTTGGATGTGTTGGTAAGGATCTCTGGGAGGTATGGGTTTTGGTTTTTTTTTTTTTTTTTTTTGGGTGGGGGGGAGTGTTGGGAGGGTTTGGTACATGATGTATTTTTTTTCATAGCATACAGGAACTAACTAGATTGATGGAGGCTTTGTGGTCACAAAAGTGGTCAGCTGTCAAATGGATCTTTTTGTGCAAAAAATACATGCAAATTTTTCCCAGACTAAGTACTCAGTTACAGTATTTTTATTTTTATTTTTTGCATGCAGAAAATGCTGTTCCTGTACATAAAATGCTGTTTTATGGGATGTGAGGGTGATCTGGCTGAGACATCTGTCACCCCATTGATCGCCAGGGTTGATTTGGCTGTTCAAATTCTGGACAAAACAGAAACCAAATTGTAAAAAGTGGAAAGAAAAATTGTTTTAAAAAAAGCAAAAAGAAGTCTGAAACTTCTACTCTTGCCCACTTCAATATCCAGTGTAATGCTGTCTCATAGAGGGGGAAAGAGCTGTTGTACTGCTAAATTTTAAGCTCAATGTTTAGCCTTCTGCTTGACTAGCTGGGTGTTTAGGAGCCTGTGCTGAGGGTTTCCAGGGTCTTAAGTCAGGTGAGACTCAAAGCCAGCTAATCCTTTCCCAGTTGCCTTCCTTCTGTGTTTGTGATTTTTCCAGTTACTTTTCTTCTTTCTGTATTTATTGCTTTCCTTCAGTTTTCCTGTACAATCTTCCATTCTATATTCTATTTTCCACTGCCTTCAGAACCATATGATATTCAACCTGCTACAACTCCCCCATACTCTTTAATGACCCCCTCTTTTTGTATATTGGCCTCTGGCTGAATGGGATGTTGTAGTACATGCTGTGGTCATTAGTGTCATTCAAAACAAGTGTTTAAATATCATGACTAAGAAGCTGGTTGAAACCATGGTAGAATCACAGAATAATAAGAGTTGGAAGTGACTACAAGGGCCATCCAGTCCACCCCTTGCCATGAAGGAATACATGGTCAAAGCAGATGGCCATCTCAGCCTGTTTAAAAACCTCCCATAAAGGACATTCCATCACACTTTGATGCAGTATATTCCACTGTTGAAGAGTTCTTACTCTCAAGAAGTTCTTCCTAATGTTTAGGTGGAATCTCTTTGAGTCTGTTGAATCCATTGCTCCATATCCTAGTCTCTGGAGCAGCAGAAAACAAGCTTGCTCCATCCTCAATATGACATCCCTTCAAATATTTAAGCATGGTTATCATGTCACCTCTTAATTTTCTCTTCCCCAGCCTAAACATACCCAGCTCCCTAAGCCACCACTCAAAGGGAATGGCTACCAGACGTTGCACCATTTTGATTGCCCTTCTCAGAATGTACTCCAACTTGTCAATATCCTTTTGGAATTATGGTGCCCAGACCCAGATCTGGACATATTATTCCAGGTGAGGTATGATAAAAGCAGAATAGAGTGGTATTTACCTCAAACTACAGCATGTCTACACAGACCATTTACATTAGTTTTTCCCCTGTTCTCATATTGCCCTGTCCACACAAGGCAGAGCCAAAAGGCTGATTAGAGTGCAGGTTGTCTTCCTGTGGAAAACCAGTTCCACACTGAATCCAGACCATTCCTGCCTTCATCTGGTTTTTAAAAACTCACATTTTGTTTAAGATCTGCCAGGAAAGTTCAGAATACTCCAGAGTGCTCCCAGGCAGTGCTACCCACTGCCATCACCACAGGTGCAAGGTAAACTAATTGCCCCCAACAAGATGGGCACTCATTTTAGTGACTTCAGAAGGATGCCAAGCTCAGTTGACCTGGAGTCCCTGTCTGGAATGGAACTCACTGTGAGTGAGTGGCTGCAGTACTGGCATTTAACCTGCACCACCAGGGCTCCCTTAACACTCATCCATGTGTCTGATGTTGAGTGCCTCATTTTTGAACTCAGGCTGTGTCCACACTGCATAAATAATCCAGGTTGGCACAACTTTAACTGCCATAGAATCCTGGGAACCATAGATTTGGGACACATTTAGCCTTCTCTATCTGAGAGGTCTGGTGCTCCACCAAACTAAAATTCCCAGAATTCCATAGCATGGAGCCATGGCAGTTAAAGTGGTTTCAAACTGGATTATTTCTGCAGTTCAGACATGGCCTCAGAGGGAGCAACTCATGCCAGTGGTGGCAGTGGTGGGCAGCACAGCAGTACACATGTGTAGACAGCAGCCTGCCATTGTTCCAGAATACACAGGAAAGGGGGGCATTTGGGACAGCTTTGGGGCAAGAATATTCCAGGAGCAGTCTAAAGTATTCTGGCCAGCATAGGCCTGCACCTAGATACTATGCTTCTATTGCTGTGGCATAGAGTTGCATTGGCTTTTTAAGCTGTTGTATCACACTGTTGGCTCGTGTTCAGCTTCTGATCTAGTAAGACTCCTAGACCCCTTTCATATATACTGTTGTTGAGCCAATGTCACCCATCCTGAAAGTCTATCTATCTGTTTTCATGAGATATGATAACATGTAGATTAAATTTTTTTTATTATTTATATAGATGTACACCACCTTTGAACCCATTCATCAAATCCACTTTGGAAAAACTCCTTCAGGCACTCCCTAGTGCTGTGTCAGATAGTGTTCTCATCCAAGCTCTATCCCTGAAGTCTTTCCTTCTTCCAATGGAATAATGAAAGTCTGAGCATGCCAGGTTGGGGCTGTAAGGCAGATGTGGCACCTCTGATCATCCCATTTGTGCAAGAACCTGTGATGTTGTCAAAGAAGTGTGGAGTCATGCATTATTGTGGTGGAGTCATGCATTATTGTGGTGGAACTGGATTGCATTTAGCTGTTTTTTTTCCCAGTCTTTTCTTATGGATGGCTTATCAAAGTTTCCAGAGTGATGCAGTGTAGCAGCCACTGTTCATTGCTGTCCCACACTCAAGGAGGTCAAACAAAATCACCCCTTGTCACTCCAAAAGACATTCATCACAATCTTCTGTGCTGAGTGCTAGCTTTGCAATTCCTTTGGTCTAGGGGAAGTGGAATGTTACCACACCATGGACTGCTTATTGGTCTCTGGGTCATACAGCTATGCCCAGACCTCCTTCTAATCAGTGCAAGCATTTTCAAAAAAGGTGTCCTTATGGGCTTCAAGTGCTGATAAAAGTTTCAAATACATGTACAGTCTCTATGTTCAGCCTCTGTCCAAACCTGTGACTAGACCTGGGATGGATAATTATATCCTATTTCATACTCTCAAGGGGTGCTTGATATTACCACATGGTATAACAAAGGCTTTGATGGTTTTCCCATGGATCTGACAAAAGGGACCTGGAATGACTAATGGCTTTAACTCTGGAGTGATAAAACATTGCTTGGATTTGAAACAGTCCCAGGATAGCCAAACAGGAAGGGTTTGTTTTCAATACTGGTTTCACTTGATTTATTTATTACCCATCTTCACCCATAACTCTCACTTATTTTCACCTCACCACACACATTTCTGAGACTTCTGTATATATTGGCAGCAGTAAGCCCTTTGTCAAAAACTCAGGTAATGCTCTTGGGTTTTGCTTCATATTCATGGTTATGCAACACCTAGAAATATAGGAATTATGTCAGTCATGTAGGAAGAATTACTCTATCTGGTGGTGCAATGGCATCACATTTGGATTAATAGTTTTAGAGAAAATGGCACACAGGTATTACTTTTGGTAGAACCCTCATATATATTTGTTGATTGTTCCAACTAGGCATCACTTTAATGAGAGGTCGAAAGGAAATTTCCCATTCTTCTTTCCTGCTTCTCTTGATACATGTGCTACATTTTGCACCTAACCTTTTCTTGGGACGTTATTTTAGCAGTCCATCACTGCCTGTTTCAAGGAAGTGGCACAGCAATTCTTCATTCCATAGACCCTTTAATGCATACAGTTACAACACGTTCCATTTTCATTGTTAATAGCAAAGTCCTTGACCTGGTTAATGCACTCAGTCTTTGATATGCCATTTCAGAACGTTTTATTATTATTATTTTAAAGAGCTAGGCTAATAGGCTTCCCAGGTGTGGAGCTATTACAAATAATGGAACATGCCAGATATTGTATATTAGTTTTGTACCCCTCTAATGTAACTTGGATGAAACAATTTATTTTTAGCCTATCTCAGTATCACATAGGTGTAGCTGTATCTCCATCTCATGATGCTTTTGCATGCCTGAGGTTTCTCTTTTTTAAAAAAAGAACTGAAGTGAAATTCTGTTGCTGTACACCATTTCTGCTCAAATATGAATGTTTGTATGCAATTTTCCTGAAAGAATTATTTTGTACACAATTCCCCCCAGAGTACAGTTTTATCCCAATATCATTTTATATGTTATTTCTCTATCACATTTGTACAAATTTTTTTATCAGAAACCCACACTTTACAATCCCAAGAATACCTATGTTCTGATCTGCTAGTCTGAGAAGTGCCAATTAGAATAGTTTGCTTAACTATGGCGCTTTACAGGCCGCCCAAAAAGGGTGGTCTGCCGGCACCTTCATTTGCTGCATGGAGGAGCCCCAGCGGCCAAACCGCGCTACTCCTCCACGCAACAAAAAGAAGCTGCAAAATGCAGTTTCTTCTTGCGGCGCCCTTATGACACCACAAGGCGCCAATGGCGCACTTACGGCGTCATAATTGTGCCGAGATGTGCGGATGCTAAGTGTCCGCTACATAAAAATGGCGGCACCCATGTAGAACGGGCGCCGCCATTTTCTACACGCTCAGCGCGTACTAGGATTAGGGGCATCCAGAAAGGACACCCCTTCCTAACCCTAGTATGTGTCATGCATGTACTTTCCACCCATGCAGAATGGGCCAATATGAATAAAAAATTCTTTCTTTCGTAGCGTTGATTGTAAAATATGTCTCAGAACTCTCTGGACTTTACCACAGGAGGCTAAAAAGCAGAATTTTAACAGGATAAAGCATCTTTAGTTAGTACTTATCAGACAACATTGTGTCCATCCTGCTGTCACCCTGAATTCCACTTATTACCTTTTCATCAACAGGCAAATCCCATCAATAGGCTGTCAGTCTCACTATTATAGTGCAACTACATGGGTGTGAAGTCCCTTCACTTCAATTTTAACATTACAACAGTTATGTGGCAGGACAGGGCCTGACAGTCTTCTCTCCCCATCCCATTCACTGTTTCAAATCAGGCAAACTCCATGCCTTTTGGTTTTTTATTTCATTTTTTTCTTTGCTCTGTTTGCATACTTATGGGAAAATGGTAAAATAAAAATAATTTTAATTCTTTTACTGTAATTATACAAACAGTAAAATTGAAAATAAACACACCAACAGGCACGGAGTTATCCTGCTTGGAATGAGTGAGAGAGGGAGACAGGAGAAGTGGAGGAGAATCAGGCCCCCTTATGGTATTGACTGCTATAATGCTGGAACAACAGCAAAGAGACTTACCATACTTGGAGGAGTTTCCTAGCAGTATTATTGTGAAAAAGAAGAAGAGAAGAGAGGTGTGATAAGAAATGTTTTCAAAGTGGTGCATTCCTGTTTCCTTTCATAATGTGATTGCCACGAAGCACAAGGTTGGTGTGATATAATTGTCAGTTGCCTGTGGGCCCTGCTGTTCTTTACTCCAAGAATATTTATGCTACATTAAGATTGTGTGCCCAGATTTTATGAAAATTCTGGCGTGCAAATTCATCTGATCTGGCAATAGGCAAATGAATAATATGCCATCTACTCAGATTTCTCTGCTCTGGGGAAATGCATCTCCCATTTATCCCTCATTAAGGATGCAAATCTTCACTTGACTCATTTTCATTAGGGATGTAAATTTTTATAATTTTAGTTCTTGCACACAACAAGGAACAACCTGCAAGTTTTCTCCTGTCTATGAGTAAGTCCCTAAAAACTGTGATAATTTTGGGGAATATTGGTAGTTCAAGACATATTCTCAGCAAAAGGTTCACATGGGCTTTTTGTGCAAAAAGCATATTTTGCAGATAAATGTTCACTTCTACCTGAATGTGCTCATTCCTGTGCAGAAAATTATGTGCGTTCTTCAAGAACAGCAAGGTCCAATATTCAAAGTTTCTTATTCATACAATATTCTTTTCTATAGAGTTTTCCATAATTTGGGAATCCACTTTCTCTCTCTCATTTGAATATCTTTGAATGAATATCATTCCATCCCTAAAACTCATGGTAAAGAAGAAAATATAAACATTGTTCTCTTCCTATGAACCTTGCAAAATGGCAAGGTGCATTTTCATGTCAACCTTGGAAAGATTTTGCACAGTTTTTGAGACTGGTTTTTTAGCATTTTGGTAATGGGACATTTAAAATGGCATTGAATAGTGACATGCTGTATGAACTATCAAAATTTAATAGAAGTGATGGATTGTTTGATCAGTCAGCCCTGCTTTTGTTTTCTATATGTGTGTGTGCTTGCGGGCTTAGCTATATAAAGACAAAGAAAGCTTCTTCTTTGTAGAGATATTAGTGTGCATTTGGGGGCGAAGAGAACATGAAAAAAGACATTTGGTCTTTCTCAGTCACCTGTGGGAAGTGAAGTATCTTGTAGGGTTTGGATCATCCTCAATAGGATGATTTCTTCACACCCCTACCACTCAAGAATTAACTTCCAAGTTACCATCTTAGGGGTTAAATAGATCAGTGATAAATGCCAGCATCAGGGCTGAGTGGGGGTGTGACATCCACATGCCCCGACTCTGCTCTGATACTGGTGACACACCGCCCACCTGCCCAGATGGCGGGTGGTGTCACACCATTTTTTTGGTGCAGCAAAGATGGTAGGTGAGCAGTTTGTCACGAGCATCAGCACAGCAGTTAGTAGTGCTGTGCCAAAGAAACCCTGAAAAGCTGCCACCACTGCAATAAGGGCAGCTTTTTGCCAGCTCTAAAAGGAGTAGCATATTGCCATTTATTTTAGAGCCAGCAAAGCACCAGCTCGGGACCGTGGCATGCAGTTGCCATGGCCCCAATCCAGCACTGAAAGGGGTGGCATGGGGCAACTCCTTTGGGGTGGTCTGTTTTGCCCCTTAGACTGTTAAACCAACAATTGACTAAATGACAACCCCCCAAAATGGAACTCATAAAGGTTTCAGAGACATGTAACAATGTATAAAGGGGTGTGGCAAAGTGGGGTGATGGTGGAATAAGACTATTGCCCCTCAATAAACATGCTGCTCCCCCACAAAGTTTTCCATTGGCCTCCACATTTTTAGCATTGCAGTAACTTAACATTTTAATTGAACATTTTGAAATACAGTTCAGACATCCAAAGAAATGGGGTAGGCAAAGTTACTGAGGGAAAGCAAATGAAGAAAATATAAATGGAGAGGTAGCCATGTTGGTCATGTAGTATAGTACAATAACATCCAAAATTCACAAAGCAGTGACACCTTTATTGGTCAACCAAAATGTACAAAATACATGTTGTAAGCTTTTGAAGCTCCACTGGCTTCTTCATCAAGCAAAGGAATAGGGGGGAATATGACATTGTTAGTCACAAGCCTGCATTTTGTAAAGATGTTGTTCTCAATTCAGGTGTTGTTGGAGGGAGATTCATACAAGCCACTCCTTCTGGCCATTTCAGTACTCCAGGAAAAATCTTCAGTTCCATTAACAAGTCAAAAAGAGATGCTACTCTTGAGATCCAGGTTGACTGAATCCTTTGTGGAGCTACAAGCAACTTGTTGGAGGGAAAATATAAGATTTCTATGGTGCATAATTTTCTGTAACTTGCTGGAATGAAGGAAGAATTCATTTAATGGGGGCAATGTCCTCATCCCCTCACCCCCAGGCTACATTATTAAATGTGTACAACTACACTTGTCTTTCCCCTCTCTTCCATTCCACTAAGACATTTTGATAGATTTAACAACATGTTTTCTTTTTTGGGAATTTCCCTGGACATTTTGCCAAGGCAGGGTCCTTCAAGTGTCCCACATAGCTTCTTCTGAGGTGAATTTCAGCAACAACCTCCATCATAAATGCAGAGTAGGAAGCTAGCTCTCCTAGTTTAGGAATCTCCTTCTTCCAAGCAAATCTTTCTCAAAATTAAACTTAACGTTTTAAAGCTCCATGGTGACACATCACACTTTTCCCTATAGCAATGTCACCTGTCCAAATGTATGAATAAGACTCAGAATATTTGTCTGTGTAAGCTGAATGCTAAATCCAGAAGATTTAAATCCTTTAAAGCAAAGCTCTTCATATCTGTATAATCACATTGCTTTAGCATTGGTCTCCTTCTTTCAGTGCTCTGAATGGATCAGCTTTGCCTTTTCCAGACACTGTGGAACCTTCATGGTCTTACGGCAAACACGCTAGGCATTAACATCTGCAAAGCTGAGATTACAGTCATGCATCATGCAGGTGTAAGCATGAATGTGTGTGTGTTGCTCTGAAGAATGAGGTTGAGGATCCTTTCTGAAAAAGAACAAACAGGTCTGCAGGCAATGTGCAACTTCGACACACTTATGCTGCTATTTGGAAGTAAGACATGATTGTTGTTGTTGTTGTTGTTGTTAACAGCCCTCATGGCCCCCTACCTGTGGAAATCCTGTGGATGACCTTTGCTTAGGTCCTACAAACTCAGGCCTGTGACCTCCCTGACTGAGTTTATCCATCGGGCACGTAGTCTTCCTCTATTTCTACTGCCATCCACCTTTCCTAGCATTATTGTCTTTTCTAATGATTTGTGCCTTCTCATGATGTGGCCAAAGACAGCAAGCATCAATTTGATCATCTCTGCTTCCAGGGAGAGTTCAGGCTTGATCTGTTCAAGGACCCATTTGTTTGTGTTTTTGGCTGTCCATGATGTCCTTAGCACTTCTCGAGCACCACATTTCCAACGAGTTGGTTTTCTTATCCACTCTTTTCACAGTTCAGCTCTCACATCCATACGTGGTGATGGGGAATATATACTCATGTGGAGAAGCACCAGCAAAATAGAAGGTTCAGAGTATTCAATCAGGTACAGGCTGAAAAAGGTGGGCACCTGCCTGAGGAGCAGATGTAAAAGGCAGAGAGAGAGAGAGAGAAAGGACCTGAACCAACAGGCCAAAATAAAGCTGCTTCGGCTCACTTTGGAGGTATTGCTGTTTGAATGACACATGCATGCGAAATTAAGAGAAATTCCTCCTGTGTGATAAACTCCTTAGTGAGATGATAAAGAGTTAGGTGGGTTACAAACCGCCATGTTGCAGCGGTCTCCCGGTGCTGCTGTTTGCTCTGCGAGGGAGCCGCAGCAGCCAAACCGCGTGGCTCCAGCGCGGAGCAAAAAAGAAGCTCCAAAATGGAGCTTCTTCCTGCGGTGCAGTTATGACGCTGCGAGGCGCCAATGGCGCCCTCGCGATGTCATAAGTGCTGCGTGACATGCGGACGCACAGCGTCCGCTACATCAATATGGCGGCGGCCGTGTGGAACGGCCACCGTCATATTCTCCGTATTGACTACGTATTAGGGTTAAGGGGTGCGGAAGCACCGCCCCTTCCTAACCCTAATACGTAGTCAATACGTAGTTCTGAGGGGAAAGAAGCCTCAAACTCTTTAAGATGAGGCAGGAGAAGAATCCTGTGAAACCTAGTGGTCATCACATAATTTAAACTCAGTGTGGTGGGTCCAAGAGGCACAGTGTGAGGGGATCTAAGATATCTAGTATGGGAGATCTAAACCCAGCATATCTTTCACCAAACATACTTTCTCCATGCATCTCCAAAGTGTTGCATGCATTGTATCCTAAAAACATAATCAAAATTCTGCACAAAGCTGATATAAAAGTTAAGCCAAGGGAATGTGAATTGGGGGGGGGGGGGGGGATACAGAACATGCAAAGCTTCTTATTTTGAATTCTTACCTCATTCAGCCTAACACTGTGGACATTGCTTTGACAACATCTGCAGAATTTCAGGTAATTCCCCCAATCAGTCCCACCTGGAGATTTTACAAATTGAACCTGGGACAATCCCACCTGCAAAACATACATTCTACTGCTGAACTAATTCCTTCCCCATGAACTCAATACTGGAAAGTCTATTTTGTGTAAATTTAAGAAATTTAATTATTTAATTTTACATAATAGACCCAGATTTTGCTTGTCATGAAAAGTTTCAGAAAGTTAGGTTTGTTGTGTGCCTCTGATTCATTTCCAACTGATGGTGAACCCAAGGCAAACCTATCAAGGTCTTTTTGGGCTGGAATTACTTACCCAAGGTCACCCAATAGTTCCATGGCTGAGCAAGGAATGAAATCCTGGTATCCACAGCTGAAGTTCAACTACATCACCCACTACACTCTGCAGGCTCAAAAGTTAGGGAAGGGGATGCTTCCCGCCGCGCCTTTCCTAGCCAGATTAATGCCATGGCAACCTCATGCTGTCTAGGTGCCATAGCCGTGGGGCAGGGCTATATGGCGTTCCTTCGGCACTGCATAATCTGGACACAGCGCCGAAGGCACATCATGATGCCGCATGCCGTCTGGACCAGCACACAACATCAGAGTGCCTGGGGGGGCAGAGTAGTGCATGTGGGGATGCTATGCCCTGATTCTGTCCCTATGCCAGCCTTTCAGGCCAGTCTGTAAAGGGCCTCAGTCTCTGAAACTGAAGTCACATACCAACCAGGGTTTTGAAAGCATCGTCAGACATTTCACACAGAATTTGGGGAGACTATGTAAAGGGCTGGAAACTTTTAAAAAAATATATAAGTGACATTCTGGACACAGGACCACAGCCCAAACTACTTCTTTCCTTAAACAGAATTTGTATAAATATGCTGTTAAATCTCAGGAACCTAGAAATCTGCGTCATAATAGTCTGGTTCAGACATTGACCTGAATCCACCATGGGCTAAAATTTGGGATGACACATATAAACCCTGTCCTCTAATGTCCCCAAGCACTCTGAAGTGAGTTAGGCTTTTGCATGCTACATATGAAGGTCTGACCAGGGTTTTGTAATCATGCTTTATTCAATGAGCATAAGTTTAAGATACTGTTGGTTTTGCAGAGAAATCTGAAGTTAGGATGTACACCTGTGCTCATTTCCTCACTACCATTTTAACCCTCCACACAAAGGCCTAAGCACTGCTGTTTTGGTCAGATTATCTGTCAATCTTTCCCTGTATTGTCTATTCCAACAGTCAGCAGATCTTCAGGGTTTCTGGCAAAGGTCTTTCTGTAATATCTGGTCCCGTCAGAACTAAAGATGTCAGGGATTTCAGCTAGGTTTGTTTTGCATACCAAATATTCTGCCTATCATTAATCTATAGCTTTTGGTGGGCATAGTTTATAAATTTAAAAAGTAATTGGTTACCATTGCTATTACAATGTAGTTATTGTTACAATTTTAAAACTACTTTTTAACATTTTCTTGTTACTTGCTGAATAAAACACAATTACTTTTAAAAATATATCTAAATGCAACAACTTGTGGTACAAAACACTTTCTCCTCCCATCTACCTTCTTGTATTCTCAACTCCTACAAACAGCAGAACAGAACATAATGGATGGGATAAGCCTTGAACCATTAAATATTACTTCTTTACCATTCAGTGAATCTGCATCACCATAACTATAAAAGCTACTTCTTTTGCAAAGGTAGAAGAAACTAGCTTCTAATACTGAGTTATTTGTAATTAATTTCCAATTAATTATTAGTTTTTGTAATTAATTTTCAATTAATTCCAAGTTCTGTCAGTGTGTGTGGCTAGCTTGTCAATCAGCTAGTCAGTCTGTCATGCCCTTGTGTCCTAAAGATGGTTGGGGTGCTAGAGTCATAACTAATCCTAGATGTCATTTATCCAGTGCTGTTTGGTTTATATAGAAACAAACAGTAACTGCTATAATCTCCCTGTTGGTTGTTATTTATGTGTAAATTTTTCTCTTTATTTTTGTTTTTACGAGCAAAACTAATCCCTTCATCAAATAAATGATGTGGTAAAGGTAATATTTTGGCTATAAGCATTTGAATGTTTCTGTGTCCTTAGCCATATCTGACAGCAATTCAGGGGTATCAGTATTTATGTTGGTCTCCTGCCATCCCTAGGATTCGCTTGGCTTCTAATGATTTCTTTAATTACTTTGCTGACATGGTTTAATGATCTTTATCTAGTAATGCCTTCCCACTTTGAAATTATCGGTCTTTTGTGACTGAGTTTCGTTCTTCGGCATTCTGCTCCCTGCATTTTATTAGCACGTAACTCTTTTTGACTTCAAAGCTGTGTAATTAAATGATTGTTGCATTACATTAAACTGCTGTGAGGTAAGAGGATGGATCTCTCAACGTATTGCTCAGTGAATGGCAGGGGTTGTGGTGGTTCTCTCCCCCCACCCCATCCCAACATCCTTAAGTTGTTTCACAAATGCAAAAATAAAAAAAAAACATATACATGTAGAGTTCATCTTTCCAAAAAATCTGAATGCAACTGCAGAGGATGCATTCATGTGTTGTAATGATGAAACCAGTCAACTTTACAAAATATGTAGACGATTAGAGTTGATGCATGGGAATCTGATGGGGAAATGGTGTTATCCTAAGGCCTGACATGCCTATTGTGAAGAAAACTGTTACCTTTCAAAAATTACTGAACTGAAGAAGGTTATAGTTATAGTACTGGAAATAGTTCCCCATGTTTCCTGTATTACCAAGCCCACTCATGCACATGTGTCTGTCTCTATCCAACACCTTTCCTAGGATTTATGAGAAATTATTTGCTTATAAATAACATAAAGATTATTAAAGAACCACTTATATTAAGGAAGACTCCAAATATTGTGTGGCCTTTAAGTCCTACTGTGCTCCCAGAGGCATCAAAAGGCCTTCACATTGGATGTGACATCTCATTATTCCCATCACCCCCTAGCAAAGATTCATTCATGTCAAAATGTGCTAGTGCAATAATCACTAGATAAGTATTGCACTAGATACCAGACTGATTTTGTTCATTAAAAAAAAAATCCTGTAACCTGTGTAGTGCAGTATAAGTTGGTGGAAAACTTAGAAGCTGTGAATACACACAAACACAGGCACACACATACAGAAAAAAGAAGAAGCTTTAATAGTAAGACAGGCACCATACTGCACTAAAGCAGCAGGCTGCCCCTCATATCGTCTTCCCTTTCCTTGCCAGCAGAGGGACCCTATAACAACAACAGGAGCAGTTGCTGCTACTGGAGCAGCAAAAATCTGTGTGTGTGTGTGAAGGGGGCTCCCCATTATTCTGATTTTAATGCTGCAGTACAGGGTGTTGGGAAGGAAAGAGAGAGATTGAGTTAGGGAAGGCTGGATAATACTAAGGGGGTATAGAGAGACTAGACAGTGGAACTTGGAGGCAAATATTGGTTTGGGGACTGGGAGACAACATAGGAGTAACAAGAAATTTATTGGGTGTAAAGAGAGATTGGATGGCCTGGGGAGTAGTGATGTTGGTCAGGAAAGAGGTAAATTTTTTTAAAAAAGTTGCCTTAGAGTGGCATTGGGCTGTATGCGCATTGGAATATTTGGGAAATACATCTGTAGTCTAATCTGCCCTGCAGAAATAATGCAGTTTGACACCACTTTAACTGTCATGGTTCAGTGCTGTGGAATTCTGTAGTTTTGTGAGCTTGGCCCGGTACAGACTGCCCAAAAAGGGCAGTCTGCTGGTGCCCTGGTTTGTTCCACGAGGAAGCCGCAGCAGACAAACCGCACAGCTTCCTTGGAGAGCAAAAAGAACCCGCGAAAAGCGGGTTCTTTTTGTGGCGCCATAATGATGCCACAGTGTGCCAATGGCATGCTCGTGATGTCATTATGGAGCCATGACATGCGAATGCTAGGCATACATCACGTCAAAATGGTGGCACCTGTCTGTACAAGGTGCCGCCATTTTGATGTACGGAAGACGTGCTAGGGTTGCGGGGTGTCTGTAAGAAACGCCCCGAGGCAACCCTAGCACATCTTCATGACATGCTATGGCACCGGTCTGTACCGGGCCATAGTCAGCTTTCTTTGTCAGACAGCTCTGGTGCCAAAAGAAACTATAAATCCCAGAATTCCATAACACTGAGTCATGACAGTTAAAGTGGCGTGAACCTGTAGATTAGAACTTTGAGAGAAAGGGCTGAAACAGATAACCCTGAAAAGGTGGCTTGAAACTACTTCTTCCATAGTTGGATTGGGGCCATGCAGAACACACACATTGGCAAAGAGTTGCTCCTTTTTGGGCCAGCAAAAGGTGGTTTTTCCCACCTGCCACAGCTCAAGGTTGGCTTCAAGGTGCTCCACCGGCATGTGACATGCAAATGCTATGCTGCCAGAGCACCTGGAAACTGGCCCACATCTGAATGCCAGTGAGGCTTCCAGGCATCTTGGGGGATGTGAGATGTCTGTACGCCACAACTGCAAGCTGGCTGGAAGCCAGCTTTTCATGCTGGTCTGTTTCACCTGAGATAGAAAAAAGATGTGGATGGCTGTATGAGAATAATGTGCCAGGAGTATTTGAGTGAAATATGGGAACAGAAAGACTGTTGCTTCTGCATTTGAAAGTTACCACATTTCGAGTGATCTATATCTAAGAACAGTTTATTCCCAAGTTAGTCTGTATAGGGTGCAATACAAGACAACTTAGGGGTCATTCAGACATCATTTTGTTTTAGTGGAATGATGCAAATAACCTCACTCACACATTCTGGGTTTGTAATTCATGCTATGGAACCACATCTATGTGCATCTCTGAGATTTCGGTTGCTCACATGTGCAAGCAATCAAATAAACATGGCAAAAGTTAGGAAGGATCGAATTAGGGGAATTTATGAGAGGCGTGTCATAACAACGCACACAGCGGGATCGTGTCCCTATGTGTATACCAGAGGTCATGTAGTCCAACCCCAAGAAACAGAGACTCGAATGCCAATGAGTTACAATTAAAAATATAATCATTTATTAAAGCCACACAACAAAAGGGATCACACACACACACACACACACACACACACACACACATTCAATGCTAAAGCAAGGGAGGGGGAGAGTCTGGGAGTAAAGGAGAAAGGATAGAGGCACCTTTGGAAATTTACTTTAGGAGTCTTCTCCAATGTGACGGATGCAAGTGTTGGGGGAAGGTGAGAGACAGCCACGGGAACGGGCAAAGAAAGCAGCGACCGCGGTGGCTAGGAGCTGAGTTCCGGCGGGCAAAGCTAACAAGAGGCCTGAGAGAGAGGGCTTTGGCTTCGCCCAAGTGATTTCAGCAGAGCGCAAGGTTTGGAAAACTCAAGCCTGGAGCAGCAGCTCTACAAGCAAGATTTCAGGCTCGGAACTTCTGCTCTATAAACCCAATGAGGACTGGAATCGGGGTCCTTTTATATCCCTGAACATATCCTCAGGCTTTGGCTACCTGGTGAACAAAGGTCTTGATGGCTATCTTTTGTCTAAGCTGAAACTTACACAATGGATACACAAAGAAGAGGTCTGGCACTTTTCAAGGGAAGACAAATATCTAGATGGCAGAGCTGTTAAGATGACCACTCGCTCATTGAGAAGGGGGCTATCTCTATTGTCCTCCCTTCTTTGGGTAGCCTGCGAAACTTATAGGGCAACTCCCAAAACTGTTTGCTTAAGGTTTAAATTCTACCTTTTTCCTTGTGACCAAGCCTAGCAAGCTTGTTGGCTACGTGGTCAGCTCGCCTTTGGGATAATGGCGGCTTGCGATGGGGTCAGTCAGGGGTCATGATTTTTGATCGCTTGGCACCCAAAATTTATATAAAACCAAACTTGGTAACACGTTGACACAAGGCGTGCAGAGTTTGATCCCAAATTATCCCAGGTCTATTTTCATCAGTTATTCACACTGTCAATGATGCAATTTAAAAAAAAAAAAAAACCCAGAGGGAAAAAACCCAGTATTGATTATCCCAGGTTAAATGGTTTTATTGGCAGCCCCCCTCCCCCAAAAAATAAATAAAAATAAAACTTAATTGGGTGCATTCAGGATGCAGGTAAACAACAGAGATTCAACCCAGATTCATCCTGGATTATTTTCAGCATCTGAATAGTAGCTTTAGTCTTGCAAGAAATAAAAAAGAAAAGAAAAAATCCTGAGCTATTTTGCTAAATTAGTTTTAAATCTTCAGCTCCTTCTTTGAGCTCTACATGTCTACCAGACCAGCACTGCTTATTTTCTCACTGCTAGTACCTATTTGGGATACATTGTACACTAGTATTTACAGATTTTGGACAAAGGAGAATTTAAGTTTTCAAGATGCAAACTGCTTTAGCTGGCTTTATTACAATGCCAATACTATGGAGTACTGGGGGGTCAGTGGAGAGACTGGCCCCATGATGATCTGATAAACCCAGTGCAGGCCTGTCCTCCCCAGTTCTGGGCAGTTACTTGCAGGACAAGGTTAACATCTCTCACTTTAAATTAGGATCGAGAACTTTTGAACTCCAATTGTTGCTGGAGCACAGTTCCCACATCAGTGCTGGTGAAGGCAACTGGGAATGACAGTCCAATAGTATCTGACAGGTCACATCTTCTCCACCTCTTTTTAAATCTTGTCTTTCTTTGCAGACCAAAGGGCTCAACAGGCAGCCCGACAGAGGCAGCTCTGTCCCGCCCCTGGATGCACTAGCAGCAACCGGATGCCCCCAACCTGCTGGAAAAAGGAGACATGAAACATGGTTCCTATTTCCAGCACTACAGGGACACCATAAGGGCTTTGGCGTGGCCTTATGATGCCCTTGTGCACAACATTGTTTAGGTGCGGCGCATGATTAACGTCACCATGGTGTGTGCCAAGATGGTGCCCGGGGTGTGCAGTAGGATTTTGGAGCATATAAACACTCAGCCCTCGCACAACCCTAGTTCGGGCCCAGACCGGCACAAAGTGTCAGTCTGTACAGGCCCTAACTTCCTGATTGACCTTCTTTGCAGTATAATGAAGTCTGATATGGCAGTCTTGTGTAATTTAATAATGGCCAATCTAGAGCATGAGATCTCCCCATTCAGTGTGTGACCTTCTTCCACCCACTCCACCTTTCTGTAGGGCAGCAATGTTTCATTAATACCAAAGAAAGCCTTTAGGAAGCCTAGTTTTTACACTGTATGTGTGATGTGGAAAGGGGCAGATAAGGAGCTGACCTCACCTGGTGCACTGTGATCTATCTTAAATTACCCATCAGCAACAATCTAGCTTTTGCTCCCACTGCTGGTATCAGGTGAAGATCTTTAACGCTTATGTCCTGGAAGAGGTGAGGGTAAGGAAACAGAAAAGAAAGCCTAGAGGAAAGGGAAGAAAGAGAAAGAATGAGTGAGGGAAAATGGGATAGAGAAAAGGGCAGAGAGAAAGACAGATGGGAAGTGGAAGAGGAGTACTGAGGTGTGTGTGTGTGTTGTATGTGGCCCTTAGAAAGCATATCATAAAGAACCAAGCACAAGAGTTGTGTGTGTATGGGCGGGGGAGAGGTTCTCCATCTCAGCTTTATAGGGTTGTAAGATGAAAACTCTTGTACCTTTAGTAGTCATGTAGAAGAGAAAATTTCAGCAGCTGTTGCTTGTCAGGCAAACTCCACTTGCTAAATTCCTTCTCCTGCACAACCATTAAATGTTCCACATCCATTTCTTGTTTTTCTTTACAACAATATATACAAGGTAGTTGCATTTCTAGTCCATCAACAGACTATATTTTCAATAGAAGGCTTTGACTCCATTGTAGGATGTACTGGATGTTTTCTCTGGGTTAACTACCCATATGGTGCAAATTAACTCCTTGCTGTGAAGAAAGTGGTTTTAATTAAGTTAAACTGTCTTTGTTGTGGTGTGAATGAAGTATATGAGCTTTTTAAAAAAAAAAAAAAAAAAAAAAACATGATGCCCAGAAATTATTGGATATAAAACCAGAACTCTCCCTTGCAAAAGAAGGAGAACTATCAACAGACAAGGTGAAGCACAATTTAGCAGAGGATGGTGCCATAAAATCCACACTTTGGTTTTCAGTCTTCTAATTAAATCATCCTTTATTGCCTCTGTTTGGGGATTTATTTCTCTTCTTTAAACCATCAGCTTGCCTATTACGTGAGATTTAGATAGAAATATCCTCATCCTTCAGCTGCCCTTCATGAAAGAAGAAAGCACTTTTCCTTTTTATGAATGTGGAATCAAAATTTCACACCAAAAGAGCACTGTGCCTATCACATGTAGTCCCTTTTAAGCAAGCCATCAGTGACTTGTAGTAGATGCCTACATAATGAAGACTGTGCTATTGAGAAGCATTCTTAGGTACTTCCATGTTGAGGGGACCATGATGCATGTGACCACTGAATTAGCCTTTCTCGTTTGTAAATCTGTTTGATTGGGAGGCCTCACATTGATAGTAAGAGGTTTTTTAGCTCATGTCTATTACTTATCCTCCAACTGTATTGAACTGTCAGGGATAGTCCTAATTAAATAGCTGGCATTTTGATGATGCTGAACAAAAACATGGGCTCAGTGTGATCATCATCCTCTAGCAAGTTCATACATGTTCTGCCCTGAGCACTACTCTTATGTGTATAACTGAGAGCCAGTGTGGTGTAGTGGTTTGAACATTGGACTATGACTCTGGAGATCAGAGTTTGATTCCCATTCACCCCTGAAATCCACTGGGTGACCTTGAGCAAGTCACATGCTCTCAGCCTCAAGGGAACCCAATGGCAAACCTCCTCTGAACAAATCTTGCCAAGAAAACCCTATGATAAATTCACCTTAGGGTCACCATAAATCAGAGGCTCAAAACAGACTGGCCAATATTATAAAGACATCCGCCAACAATTGATTACCCCTCTCCTAGGGAAACTCTCTGGCTGCTCAGACACCTTCTATGTTTGTTATCTTTTGAATAGTCAGACACCTAGCATTGTATATAAAGTTGCAAAATTTTGTTATATTGTCTGCAAAACACGCCCTCTAATGGTGGAAAGGAAATAAAACATCTACAGACGACTGAGAGAAGATAGCCGCAGATTGTTATAGATTTTAATCTCTAGTTATTAACTAGAAGTTTTATCGTGATGTCTGAAGTTTACCCTTGGTATTTTATGTTTGAACTGTTATTTGTTTATGCTGGTCAATGACCGAATAAAATTCTACTACTACTACTAAAAAAAAAAAACAGACTGGCCAAATAAATCAGTTTTCACTTGGTTTTGAAGTGGGGTGTTTAGATGATGCACACCTCAAAATTGAGTAGAAACCATACACAAACTGCACTCTGGAGCTAAAAGCCAGACTAAAGAGAAGCGGATTTCCCCCACTCTTTCCCAGAAAATATGCACCTTAACCCGTGCAACTAAATGCACTGATGCCAGACCGATTCTAAGCAATCTATCCCCTAATTATGCATATAAATGCTCCAACACAGGAGCACATTAAGAAAGGACAAAGCTGCCATACCCAAGTAATGGGGGTGGCAATGCCCAAAAGTGAAAATTTGACACATCTAATGGAGAGACCGACAACTTACACAAACCAGACAGTCCAAGAGGGGTCATGGGGTGAGGGGAGGTGAAAGGGGCATGAAGAGGGGCATGACTGGATGCTCTAATGCTCTGTAATGGTGGAGGGTCACACAGATCTTACCCATTCCTTTCTTTCTGTCAGGGCTTATCTGCATCTTTATTCCCACCTGGCCCTACCTCTATCTGACTCTCTCTATCTGAACTTTTCACAGATAACCTTCTAGGTTGGGCCACAAACCCCCACACCCAGCATCCCATTAGCTGTGATTGGCTCGCTGTACCCAGGCTTGCCCAGCTTTTCACTAAACAGATGATGATGATGATGATGATGATGATGATGATGATGATGATGATGATAGACACTGTTGGAGGGTAAAGGGCCTAACTGACCCCACTCGAGATTTTGAAAGGCCAAAACAATGCACTACATCTCTCACAAAAGAAATCATATTTCTTCCCCAAATCATCAAATGCTTTCCGGATTGTCAGGAAATTTAAGCTATCTCTAGGGCATATTGTTGTTGTTGTTTGTTTGTTTGTTTATAAAGTGCTATAGGTTTACATGGCACTGTACAAAGTAAATATTAAAAATCCAGATAAAAGCCTGCCTATGGCATACAGTCTAAAAACAAAAAGGAAAGAATTTATAAAATTAATGTGTCATTAAAATAACTCTAAAACAAGGACTATAAAATAGTAGACATCAACAGACCTAATCAACCACGAAAGATCAGATAGCAAGTTGGAAAGCTTCCCTAAACCAAAATGTCTTCAATTCTGACTTGAAAGTAGATAATGAGGCGGTAGTTTGCAAGTGACTGAAAAGGGGATCCCAAAAGTAAGAAGAGGGACAGGAAAAGGGACAAATCCAAGCCAAGAATGAGTGCAAATCACAGACAGGATGGTAAGGGGAAACCAGTGCTGACAAATAAGAGGGGGCAACCCATGCAGAGCTTTAAACATTTACAAAAGAAGCTTGCAGCATACTCTGAAAGGGCAAGGGAGCCAATGGAGAGAAGACAGCATAATCATAACATGATCATAAAGATGAGCAGAAAAAATAATCCTGGCCACAAAGACCAGGGGGCAAGATGGAAAAGAGGAAGACCCATCAGCAGAAAGTTCCAATAGTCCAGAAGAGATACAACCAATGCGTTATAGGTCCAGACATGGCCGTTTTTACGTCAGGAACTGACTGGGCCTAAAATAAAGTGGGGAGAACAAGGGCATGGCATAAATGATCACCATGCCCATTAAAGGATGTTTGTGGCAACTTAGGGTCAATTCTTCCATTCCTGGGGACCCTAGGAGATACCTCTGGCATGTGTGGCACATTTTGCCTACCCTACATGTAAATGATGATGATGATGATGATGATGATGATGATGATGATGATGATGATGATATTTTGATTTTAATATCAATGTGTTAAAGAAAAAATGTAGCCCGGGATTTTTTCTGTAGCACATTCTGTATGTTTAGCAGCAATTAGGCTCTAAGTTCTAATCCATATTTAAAAAGTGTTATCCCAAGAGCTGAACTTGTTCTGGGACAGGGTTTGGCACATTGACTACCTCCTTTCAAGTTATGAGTACAACCTGAAATGGAATCACTGTCCCACTGACATCAGAGCCAATAGGCTCCACTGGGTTTTATTGTAACACAGACCTGCACAACTTGGCAGTAGGTAGGGGCTGAAATTAAAATAGGATAAACTACTTCGGGCCACAGATAGGTTTTAATTAAATATTAATTAATAATATTAATTAGAATTAATTAATATTAATTCCATTCTCCTCTTCTGCTCAGCCCTCTCCTCAGGAGAAAGCTGAGTGGAGGAAGAGCCTTGCCTGTCCTTCTCCTCCTCTGCCTGGACTTCTCAGGAGAAGGCAGAGTGATGAAGGAGCCTTGAGGAGTGAGCGTTTACCCCTCTTCTTCTGCTACCTAGTCTTCACAGAAAAAACCCACATGCAGCCCCTGGGCTGTATGTTGTATAGGCCTGAATGTAAAATAATTTTAATAGTTTCACATACTGAGATCAATACCTTACCTGTCATACTGTGGTGACACAATGTATAAAAATATGTGTTTCTAGTTGGGATAAATTAAATGCAGGCTAACCATGTGTGTATGTGTGCAAAGTGGTGGTGGGCAGTCTTTACATTGTATCCATAGTTTTTAAACTTCAGTCATAGGAAAATAACTTTGAGCCTTTGAAAATGTGAAATTATAATGGGTGCTGCTCTACTTTTTCCTATATTCAGATTTATAAAATCTGAAATCCTGCCCAAAGAACTGGCAATTCAATGTGCACATTTTTGAAGTTCTTTAACAAAGCAATATTTTCACCCATCTGCACCAGCCAAATTCAATAGGTGCAGCAATTTCTGTCCAGAAAACAATCTATCACGCATGTAGGAATTACATATGTGGAAACTTTCAGATGAAGCGGTGGCAACTGTAATTTGTAACTAACATGGCTGAATCAAAGTGGAATCAAATCGAGACTTTTATCAAGGGTGTTTGGGTGTGAATGTGTCAGTTTCACTTTCTCCTCCATTTGGAGAGAATTTTCCATGAGATGTATGAAGAAAAATTTGACTGAGATCCTATTTATTTCTTACAAAGCAGAATAACCCATTGGTGATCTTATGTTGGATCACCTGGCATATGGTTCCAATCAGAGGCTGGCTTTATCTAGAGATACCTGTTTCTTTTCTTTCTGTCTGTGTTGAGTTTTTATTAGGTCGATCGTTATTTTGTACCATAAACCAGTGGCTTGTATGTAACATTCAGAGAAACATTTTGTACACATTTTGAGAAATATGTAAGAAAACAATTTTAAAAATCACAATTATAATGGTAGTTAATTATTTTAGTGGGACCTTGGAATTATGTAAATACCTGTTTCTGAAAGTAATTGTCCAAATTCTCTTCCTAAGCTATCCAGAGATAAATAAAAATTGTATCTAGGAGTGTCAGACAATGGTGTCATGGTTTTCAAGAATATTCTGATTGATTTTTTGTGGGTTTTTAGGGCTATGTGGCCATGTTCTACAACATGGCCACATAGCCCTAAAAACCCACAAAAAAACCATAGATGCCGGCCATGAAAGCCTTTAACTTCACAATATTCTGATTAATTTTGTAAGCAGGAAATGAAATGACTTAACAATCTTCTGCATCATATTCCGTCCTTTTAACTTAGTACTCAATAATTTTTAAAATTAGCTTTAGCATAGTATCTGCACAAATAAAACCTAGATTTAAAGCTTAAATTAATCAGTTTCGAAAAAGGAAAAGCAGATTGTAGTGCAGGTTAGGGATTAGGAGAAAAAGATACACTATCCCCCCCCCCCAATTTCCTAGTCTGAAGCTGTTCACTCTGGTTTGTCCCTCCTAGCCTCAATAAATCAGAGCAAATGAGTTTTATGAACAATTCACCAGATGGGGGAAATGTTCACATACCACAAAATGGTGATCAGATTTATTTGAAAAGCAAGCTGTAACCATATGCATATCAGAAGGAGCAAAATGGATTTTCAGATCTGCAGTGACTGCTGTCAGGCTTGCAGCTGTATGAATTTAATGCCGGATTGCCATTCCTACAGTAGGCTTGCTGTATGCCACTTACTTCTTTGCCAGCTAGTATGATTAATATTGATTCAGTTTTACAAGCAATTAAATTGGAAAGCATAAACAACCTTTTTATTGGCTTTTTGCTAGACAAAAATAAGCAGCTGGATTTCCCCTTCTCTACGATGTATTAATATCACAGTATCTCGAAGCTTCATGGTCACAGGGAGGCTAGCTGTAACATATATAAATATATCATCCCAAAGTTCTTTATATCCCTGGGACTTATTCATTCATCCAAAGCTTTAGGTCATGGCACTTTATGACTATCTCATTGCTTTGACTCAAACCATCAGCTGATATAAGACTGAGAAGTGAGAATAATAACAACAATAACAACAACAACAAAGATTTTTTATTAGATTTTTTCCCCTGTTAACCACTTGAGTGTGGGTTCAGTCATCTGTTTGTTTTCACTAGCCCTGAATTGCCCGCTCTTTGCCCTGATGAGCTAAAGTGATCTGAGATTGTAAAAATATGGGTGTGTGTATTTGTTAATATTTCTCATAGTAAGGCAGCTTCCATAAAATGCCAGTTTAAAATATGATGAAAATATACTAAAATATTATTAAAACCAATAAAAGACCAGCAAGGGAGCAAAAGGCAACAAAAACATTCATAACTTCAGAAAAAGTAATGCATTATCTAGCTAGTGTCCTCAAAGGTCCTGCAGAATTTATAAAACAAAATAGCCAATCCTTCCAAGGCATTTGGGCTGGAGAAAGAAAAATACAGTACTAAAGCAGGTGACTCTATTACTTAGTACCAGATGGAATTGACTAGCATTGGAATCTACCTCATCGCCTCTGTTTCAGACTACTTTTTGGAAAGCAGAATGTGTCCATCTCTTCCTTGTCTTTCTAGTATGCTTCAGCTGTATGCACTGTGCAAATGTATACATGCACCTCACACAGTTTAGCATGTGTGGCTGAAGGTTTGGGAGTTCATTTATTGCTTAAATATAATAGATCAGCCACATGTGCTTGACATGTATTCTGAAATGTGTGTGCATAGGTAGCATTCAAAGATTCCATGTCTACATACTGTATGCAGATGGAGCCAATTTAATGGGTAGGAAGGAGTGTACATCAAGGCCATCTAAGCACATTAGACCAAATGGAAGGAGATGCCTTGTCATATCAGCCTTAGTCCAGAAATCTTCTAACCCCAAAGAGAATGGATTCCCCAGCTTCTGTTATTGAATGTAAGGTTGGAGGTGAGTCAGTGGTCAGCTGTTTCATGTCAGTTTGTATACCGAGTTGGGTATCTGTGATGGGGGAATGTTCCATTTAGCCCCATTCAACCCAAAGTGGGCTGCACCAATGAGCCTAATGTGTCAATTTGGTTTCACTGTTGCTCAATTTTTTGCCCTGTTTTATTTTTTTAAAAGGCTTGTGGTTATGTGTGGGGCTTTATTAAAATAAATCTTTTTTAAAAGGCTTCAAGGGTTGCACTTTGGAGCTCAGAGGCCACCCCTGTTGTATATATTATTAAACCTTTGGTGAGGATTCTAGGCCCTTGTACATTCATTTCTATTTGGTTATGGCAGGGTATCAAGTGGAAGGTATCTACAGTGTGCCTGCACCATGCGCGGGTGCACCATACGCAGCCTTGAGCATATGCGCTCAAGCCGCGGGGCACGCACGGGGCGGAAGGGGCAGTGCGTCCCATTCAATTGAATGGGCGCGCGTGCCCGTTGTGCCCCGCGCGCGCCCGCGCCGCCGCGCACGAGCCCCATTGTTTCCAATGGGGCTCGAGCATAGGCGGAATTCACCTTACGCGGCGGGATCCGGAACGGATCCCCCACATAAGGCGAGGACGCACTGTGATACATATCTTAGACAACACAAGCGTGCAATTTCTTTGTGATGGAAATATGAAACAATCTGCATTGTTTTCCCTGATGATTTTAAATCTAAAGTCAGAAAGTCTTGGACAGGGACCCACTGATTACAGTTTCTCTCTCATGGTCATGAATTTGATATTCAGTTGTCATTGGAATCTGCTGCATATCTGCATCACTGTTTATGCAGAAATAGATGTATGATCCTCAAAATCTGCAAATTCTGAGCATTGACAGTATTCACATATAAGGGATGCCCAAATGTTGTTGAATTTCAGCTTCCATCAACCCTAGTCAGCACAGGCAATGAGGCAGCTTCTCAGCCATGTTCTACATATTACCTTTATTTACTTTAAAAAATATTTTGTAGTCTTTCTGGTGTTATTGCACTCATTGAAAAATGATGATGATGAGGAGGAGGAGAGGGAGGACAATATAAATAACTTATTTGAGTTTAGGTTTGCATGTAACATACTAGTTATGTTGCTGGAAATAAAATAGCTAATGAAGGCCCTGTTCAGACCTGCCTTAAAGGCCAGGTTGGGGATGGAGTCTGGGTGTAGCATCCATATGATGCACATCCCAGGGCGGTGTAATGCCGCATGCCACACCATATAGTGTGTGGCATCACGGTGCTCCTCTAACATTGAAGGAGCACTGTAAAGCCACAGTACCATAACCATCATGCCCTTTCAGTTAGACCTCTTTGCTTAATAAAACCTCATATTCACCTTCTGGAATGACCAGAAAGGTATGGCTTAATAGCAGCTCCAATTGTTTCTATCAGGCAAGGAGAAAGTTGGCAGTGAAGCATATATAGGTTGGCTGTTAATGGCTTTCATACACTTTGTCTTATTAAGTGATCACCATTTGAAGGCCTCTGCCTAATCCCACACGAGAAGACTGATTAAAAATTACCCTGACTTTGCCTTTCATACTAAGTTAGATTTATGGGCATGCCAGTTTAAGGAACCAGTCTCTCTCATGAAATTTGGAAATATGAGTTTCTTCTTTTTTTCCTCCAGAATAAGATGTTTTATTCATTGGCAGAATTCCCAGTTCAATAACATGATGAGAATAAATTATGTACATTTGCATGGCAATTTTGTGGGATCCTAATTAAGAAATGGCATCGCATCATCCAAGGAGATGCATTTTATTTAGTGAGTGATGGGACAAATTCATTAACCCTTATAAATTCCAAGACTTAGCAAGAAGGATGGATTTATGATTGCTGTTAATTTTTCTCTATTGTGTTAGAAAACCTTTCACCTTACAATATTGATTAAGAGCAAAGAGTGCATAAATCATGCTTGCTGTACAGGTACATCTGCTGGTTTGACAATTTTAGTATTGCATGATTAAGGTTGGGGTTGGTTTATTTTAGCATTTCCTACAGTAGTAGAACAGTAGAGCCACTTCTTCAGATGTTGTATCCTTAAGTGAAGGAAAATACAAGAAAATCTGATTCTATTAATGATGTCTTTGTTAGAATGTGGGGTGAGATAAAGTAAGGAAATAGTGTCTGTAACTTGGTGATACCACTGACATATGGCTTCCACTTTATTATGATTCCTTTACAATCTGAAAATTCTACAGATATGAGTAGAATTCTTCTGTAGACCTTGATACACAAATTGGCAGGGGTTGGTGAACTCGGGGTTGGTGAACCCATACATGTTTTGTTGTTGTTGTTATGTTCCTCCAAGTCTTTTATGGCTTATGGTGACTCTAAGGTGAACCTTTCATAGGATTTTCTTGGCACTACACCACACTGATGCAGTTGTAGTCCTCACATATTTGGCAGAACATTTAAATAGGCTTATTCAAAACATAGATAAGTTCCTTTTTGAAGAATATACAGGATCTCTCAGTGAGCATAACCAGTAGGAATTTTGACTGTGAAAATCTGAGAGTTGTTCTCTAATGAAATAACTTTCCCAATCCCTGGGTGCACCAACTACTGTTGTTTACTGTTTGCTTCTTTCAAAGTCTAAACCAAATCATTTTCTTTCTCAACTGGTACCCAGCCTATGCATTAGCACAACTCAAAAGTGGTTGTCACATTCCCTTCCTCTGAAAAAGTATGCTAATTCTTGTCAACACATCCCCCCTCTCCCTCCTAAGACATGTATGCCTAGAAGGTAGATGTTTCTGGCATATCTATGGTAGGTAGCCTTGAAATTTCTGAAGTAAAAAAGAGTGAAAGAGGCATATTTAAAACAGTTGATGACTGTATACATTAGCCTTTTTTGAACCCCCTTATGTTCAACTAGCAAAAGCAAACCAAGGCAAGAAAACGGTATGCAAAGGATTCTTGTTCTCCTCACCCATTAAAAGTATAAATATATTTTAATTAAACCCTGTATCCAAACTGACACTGAGATCCTGCTATTTTCAGAAATGAAAGCATTTTCTCCCTGAAAAATGCAGATGAAGTTAAAATGGCAAGAAAGCACCCAGCACATATTCAAATTGGGAACAAACAGACAGACCAAGCCAAAGATGAAAACATAATGTTTTGTGCTTATTAATGCAAGCTGTCATGGTACTGGGTTGGTTCCTCCTCCCCCTAGAGATTTTCCTCCAAATGGAAGGTAAGCGAGTGTCTCATTATTCAAATTAATGCAAGTTATCTGGCAGCTAAGTCTCAACAAACAATCAAAATATTTATTAAAGATTTTAATATGAAGAAAAGGTCAAATACATAATTTGAGCTGATTTCCTATTCACAAATAATATCTGACATATGATCCCAAAAAGCAGTGTCCAACAAATGAGGAAGAGATGATTAAAAAAGCTAACAGGAAAAGAATGTGTTCCTGAATATTTATTGTAATGTCCACAGTTTACTGACTAATCTAAAATACATCCTTAAAAATTAAACTTTCATAAAAACAAACAAACAAACAAAAGCAGGATGATGTAGTGGGAGAGGATAGGCCAGTGTAAACTTGATCTAGGAGACCTATGACTGGATCTCCCAATGATACTTTCCACACCGTGATTCAGTTAAATGTAGATGCAGGCAGACTTGATTTAGGCTGGAACTTCACTAGTGATGGATGAGGTTTAACTTTCCCCCACCAAAACAATAGTTAACTGTGGGGAAGAGATAAGGATTAGTGTGCATCATTTTCCCATCCAGGGACAAAAGAATCACTAGGAAATTGGTACAGAGAGAAAAAGTTAATGCCTCCTCCAAGCTTTAAACTTGGTAGGAATTGTTCCTTGAGGCTTATTTCGTTTACCAGGTTATTTTGTGTTACTTATATCACTGGGTTGCTATGAGGAGAGAATGGAGAGGTGGACAGACGTGAATGTCGTCTTTAAGTCTGGGAAAGGAAAACAAAACAAAACAACAATAATGACAACAACAAAACATGATACAAATGTAATGTAGTGCTGGTGTAGTTTGAAGCCCTCTCTGCTCCAAATATGGGGGCACATGTACTTTGGTTTTTAATTGTTTTTTGTGGTGTTTGGGGGCTATGTGGCCATGTTCTAAAACACTTTATTCCTGATGTTTCCCCAGCATCTGTGGCTGACATCTTCAGAGATGTACTTTGGCCTTGGTCCTTAAGCTGAAAGAGACTCTAGGTTTGTATTTCTACTAAGAAGGGTAGGGCAAAGTGTCCCTAAAGAAAAACCCTTCCCCTCAAATAAAGTTGTCCTCCCAGTCCCTAAATGTCTATCATTCCAGAGAATGAGATGTGGAAAATTGTTCATACCTAGAATCCTTATGTTAACCGTGTTCACACTCTCACAGTAATTTTCTTTAGATGCCTGTCTTTCTAAATGCCAAAGTGATGTTTTAAGTTACTGACATTTAGGAAATTTGGGGACTGAGGAAAACTTTCATAAGAGGCAGCATTCTTTTTTTTAATAGAAAACACCCTCATTCTGCTCCCCTCTAAAGTTACAATTCTGCTACTTAGCTAGCCCATCTTGAACCAGATACCATCTCTCAGTCTAACCTAGTTGTTGTGAGACCAAGGCAGGATTGTTATTATGTTTGACTTCACATCATTTTCAACTTATGACAACCTGTCACAGAGGAGGTTTGTGTTTCCCTTCCCCTGAGACCGAGAGTAACATGCCCAAGGTCAACCAGTGGGTTTTCATGGCTGACCAAGGATTCAAAACTTGGTTTCCAGAATTGTAGTCCAATGCTCAAACCACTGCATGATGCTGACTCCTTCAGATAGGATAGCTACTGCCTTGAACTCTTTGGAGAACAGGATTTGAATACAGAGGGAATAATAAGTAACCAATTCCCACTGCTCACCAAGCAGGCATACTGCTATTCAAGCTGCTTCCCAGATTGCCTTTTTGGCAGTTGGAGTTTCTGTTGTGAAAACTGAAAAAAGTGCTCCAGCTGTGTGTTTCATTTTCTCTTTTATACATATATCCTGCCTGTGGGCTTCTAGCCAGTGCTGTCAAGGTGGATGTTCTGGGGGGAAATGCTCACAATTCAAGGGATACAAATAATAATCCATTTTAAAAAAAAGAAATTAGAGTACTTGCAAATTTTCTTGTCATTCCTGAGAAATGATGAATCAGTGTATCAAGAAATCTGATTGAGAAAGCAGTCAACTTCTATGCTAAACTGAACATTGGTAACAAAATCATTTGTATATGTGCTCTCACACTCATATCGACATTGGTTTTGAGCACAAAAAAAAATCCTAAAAAACATATTTTGGACTCCAACCAATCCATATTGCACAACCTGCAGTGTTTTCCAATCAAACCTGTTGCTTCCAGCACACACGCACACAAAATAACATTTTGACACAATGAATGAATGAATAAATGCTTGTTCATATTTTCTTTTTTTCTTTTTTGCAAAAAAGTCTTTAAAATGTAAAAAATATTTTTAAGAAATACAGAAACCTTTATGCCACTCAGTGTCAGTGAGTGTGGCCTGTCAAAGTTGGGATTAGGAGTATGTCAGGGTTATGAATAGATTTTAGGATAGTTAGTCAAAGTCAAAGATAGGAGATTATCACAGGGATCACAGGTAAAAAATGGAATGCTCCCATCATTACCCCATTCTTTTGGCACAATTATGTAGAAGTTATCAGATGATATCTGTCCTTATCCCATCCTTCAGTTGTTTTTATCATGTGATCAGGATAAGATTATCAAATGACATTGCACTTATCCTTTCCTTCTCCCATCACTGAATTGGCATGGCCCCATCACTTTGTATTAATGTAAACTCCCATTAATACAATTGATGGGTGCCACTGTTGAGGGAAGGATGAGATGAGCGTGGACACAATAAAGATGGTGTAAGGAAGGGAATGATCCCTCTTTACCCCATGTGATAATTTCCATAGACACGAGTTAGAGTCAGGAATAGTTTAGGCTTGATTTGCTGTAGGATAATTTATTTCTCTTTTTATCAGACCTTGGTATCCACAGAACTCTTCTCCAGCAATTGATTCTCTTCCTAGCTACTTTCTTCACTGTCCAGCTTTCACAACAATACATAGAAATGGGAAATGCAATGGCATGGGTAATCCTAACTTTAGTATTTAATTATATATCTTGACACTTGAGGATCTTGTCTATTTCCTTCATACCTGCCCTTTCATGTTTAAGGCCTGAGGTAGATTGGTAGCAAAGAGTGGCCTCCAAGAGCAATGGCCATGATCAGGCCATGATCAGGCTGGGACTGTGGGAATTGCATGGTCCACTCTCACAAATGGGAAGCCCCAAATGGGTCAGTGTCCCAAATAGGCCACTGTCAGGAGTACATTAAATCTGCTCCTTTTTTCAGCATCTTCGGGCTGCCTTTGGCAGTCTCTGGCTGCCTCACAGCAGCTTCTGGACACTTTGAGGGTGTGTATCATCTGAATGTCATGTCCACAAAGTGGCTGTAAGCTGGTTCTTTTGGCCCATCTGTTTTAATAATAATAATAATAAAATTTATTTTTACCCCGCCCTTCCAAATAGATCAGGGCGGCTTACAAAAGTGCATCAAGTGCACGCAGATACAATTAAAAACAGTAAACACAGTCACAGAAAACTAAAAACAGGAATAAAAGCCCCGTCGCCCTTCCTCATGGCCACGGAAGAGGAGGGGAGGCCCACAGGATCTTAGTCGGGGAATGCCTGCTTAAATAGGAAGGTCTTAAGATCCTTCCTAAATTGGGCCAGGGTGGTAGATGAGCGGAGCTCAATGGGCAGCGTGTTCCAAAGGGCTGGGGCAGCTATAGAAAAAGCCCTTCTAGACGTAGAAGCGCGCTTAGCCCCAGGCGCCTTCAGCAGTTGCTGCCCAGATGTTCTGAGGGTGCGAGGCGGATTGTACGGGGAGAGGCGGTCCTTTAGGAAACCTGGGCCCAAGCCATTTAGGGCTTTATAGGTGATAACCAACGCCTTATATTGAGCTCGGAAGCGAACGGGCAGCCAATGTAGATCTTTAAGTACAGGTGTTATGTGGCTGGTCCTGGATACGCCAGTGACCAGCCGGGCTGCCATATTCTGTACCATTTGCAGCTTCCGAGTTTGGTATAAGGGTTGCCCCATGTAGAGTGCATTGCAGAAATCCAATCTCGAAGTTACCAGAGCATGTACCACAGTTTCTAGGTCCCTCCGGTCCAGATATGGGCGCAGCTGGCGAATCAGCCGAAGCTGGTAACAAGTGCTCTTGACCGTCGCATTCACCTGAGCAGTCAGATGAAGCGACGAGTCAAGAAGCACTCCCAAACTGCGCACGGAGTCCTTCACAGGGAGCGTGACCCCGTTCAGGACAGGTGGAACCACCGCCATTCCTGGACCGGGGGAACCTATCACTAGTACCTCCGTTTTCTCTGGATTCAGCTTGAGTCGGTTTTTCCTCATCCAGTCCATTACTGACTCCAGACAGGCCACGAGAGGAGAGACGCCATCCCCGGTCACTGCATCAGTCGGAGACATAGAGAAAATAATCTGGGTGTCATCAGCGTACTGATAACCCCGCGCCCCATGTCTCCGGATGATCTCTCCCAGCGGTTTCATGTAAATGTTAAATAGCATGGGAGACAGAATGGCTCCTTGAGGGACCCCAGTTTTAAGGGCCCGCTCGCTGGAGCACACGTCCCCCAGCTGCACCATCTGGGACCTCCCAGAGAGGTAGGACCGGAACCACTGAAGCACAGTGCCCCCGATTCCCACCTCAGCCAGGCGTCCCAGAAGGATACCATGGTCTATGGTATCGAAAGCCGCTGAGATGTCCAAGAGCACCAACAGGGACACGCTTCCCCGGTCAGCGCTCAGACGGAGATCATCGACCAAGGCGACCATGGCCGTCTCAACCCCGTGACCCGCCCGGAAGCCAGTTTGAAATGGATCCAGATAATCCGTTTCATCCAAGACCGCCTGAAGCTGGAGCGCAACCGCCCTCTCGATCACCTTCCCCAAAAATGGTAGCAGAGAAACAGGCCGATAATTATTATGTACCAGGGGGTCAAGGGAGGGCTTTTTTAGGATCGGTCTTACAATGGCCAATTTAAGATCCGATGGAAATCGCCCATCCCTGAGAGAGGTGTTAATAATCCGGCGTAACAAAGTGGTTACTACCGGTCCCCCCTGGGCCGCTAACCACGAGGGGCAGGGATCAAGAGAGCAGGTTGTTTTCCGAACACTTCCGAGGATCTTGTCCACATCCTCGGTACTCACCAACTCAAACTGATCCAGTATAACACAGTCCGCGGAGGCTCTGGACACTTCTACCCTAGGTTCTGCACTAACGTCGGCGTTCAGACCTTCGCTTATGCGAGAAGTTTTATCCACAAAAAAGTCATTGAAAAGGTCACAGCAGGCCTTAGAAGGTTCAAGGATCTGGTTCAGGGCAGGAGGGAGCTGAGTTAACTCCCTGACCACCCTGAACAACTCTGCTGGACGTGACTCAGCGGACGCAATACGAGCACCATAGAACGAATTCTTTGTTGCTCGTATTGCCTCTCCGTAGTCCTTCAACAGCCGGTCTAGGAGAGTCTTGTCGTTTAAGCGAAGGTATTTCCGCCAACGGCACTCTAGTCGTCGCAGGACCCGCTTCCTCGCCCGGAGATCTTCCGTATACCAAGGCTTACGATTGGAAGCGGGCCTGAGAGGACGCTTGGGAGCGATTCTGTGTATAGCCCCAGAAAGACCGGTATTCCAAATACCGGTAAGGGCATCAACAGAGTCGCCGTCATTTCCAACCGCGAGCCCCTCTAAGGCTTCTTGGAACCTCTCAGGTTCCATCAGCCTTCGAGGGTGGACCATCCTAACAGGTCCACCACCCCCGGGGGGGATCTGGGTAGAGGCCTTGATTTTCACCTCTACCAGGAAATGATCCGTCCATGACAGGGGGGAAATATTAGCTATTTCCACCCACGGATTTTCCGCATCCGAACAGAAAACCAGATCGAGTGTATTACCCGCGCAATGCGTGGGACCCTGTATCAGCTGGGACAGGCCCATGGCCGTCATGGTCTCCATGAATTCCCGAGCCGCACCGGATGGAACATAGCTGGCCGTGAGAGAGATGTTGAAGTCGCCCAGGACAAGAAGCCTGGGCGTCTCCATCATCAGTTCAGCAACCAGCTGTGTCAGCTCGTTAAGGGAGTCTGCTAATGCACGGGGTGGCCGATACACCAGCAGAATCCCTAGACTGTTTTGGGACTATCTCCATGCTGATTAATGACTGAACAAGGTATCTATTCCACAAGACTCAGGACTTCAAATAGAAATTCAAACCAAGGGTAGAGATGCTCTACAACCAGAAAAAGCCATAATGAAATTTCAAAACAATGATGATGGAAGCTACTGTATACACAGAAGAGCTATCTAAAAATGTGAAAGAATAAATGACACATGGGAGACTTATGAACATGAACCACAAATCTTTGTAAGCAAAGTGAAAGCTGCACTCAAAGCAACTGGGAAAAGTAAATTGTTAGGAACAGATGTCATGTGAATAGAACTGTTACAATGCACAAAGACACTAGTGATTAGTTCTTTTGAAAATATGTCAAGAAATATGGAAAACAAAGCAGTGGCCCAGAGACTGGAAATGGTCAATATACATTCCTCTATACTGAAAAGAGTCACAAAAGATAGCAGCAACTATAGCACTAATTTTCCATGTAAGCAAAGTCATGTTCAAAATTATGCAGTAATTACTGCTGTATATAGAGTGACAAATCCTAGAGGTGCAAGCTGGATTCAAGACAGGAAGAGGCACTAGGGATCACTTTACCAACATAAGATGGATAATGGAGTTCACCAGGCAATTCTAAAAGAAAATATACATGTACTTCATTTATATGGTACAACAAAGCCTTTGACTGCACATATTGCAAAAACCTATGGAATGCTGCCAAAGAAATTGAAGTACCATTACACTTGATTGTCCTGATGAATAGCCTATACTCAGAACAAGAGACTGCTGTCAGAAATGAATACAGAGAAATAGAATGATTTCCAATTGCTAAAAGAGTTAGGCAAGGCTGCATACTATCACCCTATTTATTCAAACTGTATGCAGAAAATATTGTATACAGGGCACACTTGGACTCAGAGGCAGGAGAAGACTGAAGGATGGAACATTAATAACCTAAGATATGCAGATGACATAGTACTTATATAACTCCAACTTAACTTGAAACAAGTGCCTCTTCCCTCAACTCAACACCTGGAGCCTACTGAAATTTGGGTGGGTGACACTGAAAGCACCTCACCCCTTTACTTCAGGCTTGTAGTGTTTGGGTCCGGCTGGGCATCTTGCAAGGTTACTTTCTCTGAGCACCCCAGTCCCTCTTTTCCAGGAATGTGAGACTCTATCCCAACTTCTAGCACCAACCTCTAGCATTCCAAAAAGTTCCTTCATAGGATGGCGCTCTTGAATACAGAGTGCTCTAGCCTTCTTCCAGGCAACTCCTTGACTCAGGATCTCTTACACCAGCAGCTTGCTGCCCGCACTGCTCCTGCTAAGAGCAGCCCCACCATGAGCCCTCGGCATTCACACCTTTCTCTGTCCCTACCACCAGATGTGACTTAGTCCCCCCCCCATGGCACCTTCTCCCCTGGATTTCCATGCCTCTCACTTTTAACCATTCGCAGCTGTCACAACTCCTTCCCTTTTTTCCCAGCAGCAAAGTCCATCAGCTTCTTCCTTGAACCACTCTCCAGCATCCTTTCTGGTGATCCATGGGTAACTAGATCATTCCCTCTGCTGAGGAGTTCTGTTGCTCCCAGGCTTTCCCATCATCTCCCCTGTGTAATGACCTCCCTGTATGCCAGAGGGATACCCACATTCTTACAGTAGTCCATCACATATCTGTGATCATTATTTTTGTTTTCTTAATATTCAACTGTAAACCTTTTTTTGCACTTTCTACCTTGACTTTCTTCAGTAACTGTGTCATGTTATTTGTTGCTAGTAGTATGGTGCCATCCAGTGATTTATTCAAGTCTTTTACTCTAAATCTCAAGTCTCTGTCTTTAACTCTCAGAAACTAAGGCGGGTTATAGACCGCCGCTTTGAGGCGGTCTGCCGCCGCTGCCGCTTGCTCCGTGCAGGAGCCATAGCAGCCACACCGCGCAGCTCCCGCACGGAACAAAAAAGGAGCTCCAAAATGGAGCTCCTTCTTGCGGCGCCTCTATGATGTCACGAGGCGCCGCTGGCGCATTTGTGACCTCATAGGCACCGCGACACGTTCGGACGCTATGCGTCCGATACGTAAAGATGGCGCCGGCCATGTGGAACGGCCGGCGCCATATTGTATGGACAGAGTCCGTATTAGACCCAGGGGCGTCTAGAAGAGACACCCCTTTTTTAAAATGGGACGTCCTGTGGACGTCCCAAGTGCCGGTGTGTAACCGGCCTAAGTCTCGAGTCCTTACAATATACTTCAAATCAAGTCTCAAGTCTCAGGTATGGGAACAAAAATCAAGATATACGCCATAAGCTATTTCACCCTCATTACTTTATAAAACTATAACCCAGTAACTGAAAGCAACTAAATGTTGGTAATACCACAGAAGGAAAGTCATCCTTTTCTTAGTTGCCATCATAATATAATTATAAACTATAGTATGTAAATATGAAGTGCTAAATCAAGTAGGGTGACTTATGTGAGTCCAGAAGAAAATTTTATACTATTAGAGACCTCAAGATCTCACATGAAGTGCCAAAAATGCCCTAAATTAGCCAAAAAAATCCAAAACAACAACAAAAAATCCCCCAAATCTAGATGTGACCACAAATAACTTTCTGGGTTTGCTCAACTTTGTTATGTTATAGAATGTAGTGGGGGGCTTATCCTACATAAAATGTGGGTCACCATCATCTTCTGGGAGGCAATCTGTACTTCTTTAGTTAAATAAATAGTTCTCCAGGAAACTATAAGGTGACAGAATTACAGTTTGGTAAACAGAAGAGGTAAAATTCTGAACAGTCTTCTTCAGGCTACAGGTGTGGGATGTTATACTTGTAAATGGTTTCCTCTAGTAAAACTTCCTTTTATGTTGTTGGCTAATGTAGCGGTTCTTTTCACTAGATCATTGGAGCATTTTGAACTGCTAAATGTTCTTTTCTACAGTTGGAGAGTTATACATGATGCTTTACTAAAGGAACTCTTTAATGCTAGGGTTTGTCAGATTATAGTCCTCTGTTTGAAGGCACTTTCAGTCTGAAGCACAGTCCAATACATCTGTCCAGCACATCTGTCCAGAATAGCAATTCACTGGTCCAAAATTCTCCAAAAACTATAAAGGTAGCTGCCATGAAAGAGGAATGCATCAGATATGTAGCCAAGGGGGGGGGGGGGAGATGGGGGGGCCGGGCCCCCCCCTCCCATTAGAAAAATGAATGGTGTGTGCTGCTGTGCCGCCGCACTCAAGCCCCATTATAATGGTGGCACTTAGTCGGGCCCCCCCCCTTCCTAAAATCCTAGCTACGTCCCTGAATGCATTGTAACCTTCTCTACATAATACAAGCCAAATGTCACCCAAACCTTGTAAAATTGTGAGCAATAGGCACAATCCAAGCCTTTAGTATTTCCCCTGGACCCATCTGTGCACCCTATATCCCATTTCATTATTTTACCCTCCTGTAAAATAACTTTCTTACTCTATATGTACATAGTCACCTTAAAAAGTTGGAGGGAGAAGCCACTGCAACTCTGCAAAACTGGGGGAAGCTCACTCCCATAACTGGTACAGGTCCATCTGGGCCACTAGGCTTTCCCACCTATCTTGCCTGCCTCTCATGTGTTCTGTCTTCAATTAGGCCAGAGTCTGCAAGTCCGCACTCAACCATGACAAAAGCTGTAAGCTTGCTGCCAAACTGTTTTAGCAATGCCAAAACAACACCATATTATCTGCCTCCTTTAGCTGGAACCAACTCTGAATGCTCCACTGGGGATATAAAGTTACAGCAGTTCTTGTCACTGCTGGTATGCTTCAATGCTGGAAAATAGGGGCTGTACACACAGCCCTAAGGGGTGGCGTGATGTTGCCCCCTTCCTCACCAGATCAGGGCTGCAGCAACCACACACTACATCCCCAGTCCAGCCTTTCCAGGGTGCAAAAAGGAGATGCAAAAAAGCGACTAGAAAGGGCACAATAGCTGCAGCAGTGTGGCTATACAGTGCTTCTTCAGTGCTATATTGTGCGGACGCAGTGCCGAAGGAGTGTTGTATGACTGTGCGCTGCGTGGTGTGGGGGTGGAGCCGGGCCATGTGTCATGGAGATGCTACGCCCGGACTCCACCACCACCCCAAAGCCAGCCTTTAAGGCTGGTGTGTACAGGCTCTTACTCAGCTCTAAAATTCCAGATGTCAAGGCCACAACTACAAGCCAGCTCTGCTTCCTCTTTGCTGTCACCAGTCTTCTCTGTCAAAGACCCAAAGTAAAAGTGGAAGATGTCAAGGGCAGGGAATCTTACATAACCCCCTTAGCCCAACATCCACTGTCTCTAGTGAAGTGATGTTGGCATTTCTGACCGTCCCTGTGGGGGCAGAAAAGCCATCCTCAGCACTCAATGCATATGCAAGCATAGGGCTAAAGGAAAATTGGGATTCGTGGTTTGAAAAACATCCCTTGAGACATTTGATCTGGTCATAATAAAATATTTTGTTCCCAGAGCTCTTAGCTGAAGAACACAGGTCACAGGAATCGAACCATCAGTACACAACAATCCTCCCCCTGCTTCCTACTTTCTTTGAAGGTCATGTCTAACCCTTATTCAGGCATTAAAATGCCAATACCTCCATTTCTCTGTGCTTGGATAATGGAAATATCTTCTTGCATTATTTTCTTCAAAATAAAGATGCTATTGTCATACATTTTGAATATTCCTCCCTTGTGGATTACTGTGGCTTATATTATAATATGTCTTTACGAAGAAGACGACAAAAATTGAAGGCGCAGTTTTGCATACCAGTGTGTGATAATATAACTAAAAATATCTTACTGTTGTCAGAGATTTGAAAGACCCAAATCCTTATTTATCATTCATGAAACTCTGTGTACAATTATACTCTAGAGGACTTAGATGCTACATCATCTACGGCAAACCTATGGATCTATAAAAGGAGAGAGGGAAACTGTCAGCATTCTTACACAAAAGAGGAAAATTAATCAGCCATCCCTTTTAGAACTCGAATTTAGTTTAGATGTGCCCACAATGGTATGATACACTTCTGCACTCCAAAGTGGATAAAAAACATTATTTGAAATGGGGATTAGAATGGTAGGAATTGTTAAGAAAATGATCAAAAATAATCAAGGCTGGACTTAAACATTTTGGTACCTGAGATGAAAATTTCAATTGCTGCCTACACAGTGACAAATACATAACATTAAAGTATATAACAGATGCATTGTTCTTTTTGAAAGACATTTCAAAATAGGTCACTAGGAGCAAGCAACTACATTGTGCCCAATGGTAGGGTCAGTCTAAAAATAACCTTAACCCTAACCTTAAAAGCATTTAAAATAAAAAGGTAATGTAATCTCTGGATTATCCTTCACAGCTAACCCTAGTATGAGAATGAGGCTGCACCGCAAAAATAATCCATTATTTCTGTAATGTGGATGTAGCCAAAATGAGACAACTGCCGCAGGTCGCAGATGGTGGGGTTTGAGAACAATAGCCTACCGGTTGTTCATTGTTAGTTTATAGGCCCTCATTCTTTATTGTAGGATAGAAGCATGTGGGCCACACATGTCTGCCTAACTTATACACCATAAAATGTTCTGTTGTTCTCAGATGTTACGAAGGGCAATAGTCCAATGCTGGTGGCTCAACTGCTAGTCCAGTCTATTTTTGTACATGTAACCGAAGTGGATGACATCTTTGGATTGTAAGATATGAGTAGGGCATTTGATGACAAGGCATCTGACAGGTCTCTCACTTATAAGGTCACCAAAGTTTGAAGCTGATTTAATGAAAAACAACAACATCTTCTGGATGACAATGTTGCTTGCTGCTGCTTTTGCTTTTATCAGAAGAAAAGGAGAGACTTAGAAGGTTATCTGTCAAATTTAGTGCTGTTGTGGCGAAATGGAAAATTGGGGGGAGGGGTCTGTTTAACATAAAAGTTGTGGAATTCACTGCTCTTAGAATTGTAAAGGCTGTATTTAAAAGCTCATTACTCATTCTCATGTGCATCTAAGGAAAAGTAGATGTTAGGGAGAAGAACAGGGACTATTTTTTCCTCAATGTTTGACTTTCATTCTAAAATATGTGATGGGTGGTTCTGAATTTGGTGGGAAATTCACATGTGGTAGGAAGGGGGAAGGGTGTTTGTTTGTTTGTGGTTGTGATTCTCTTTGCTTTTCCTTTGCAAACCTTGGGCTACTCGATACAGGCAAAATCCCTGCAATGTAGTTTAAGCTGAAAAATAACGACTATGTCCCAGGTTTTTTGATGGGAGAGCCTATAATGGAATTTAAGTGTTTATCTTTCTAGTCCTAGTATCACACTAAATGCTACACTTCTCTATAAGAGAGTAGAGTTTTATTATTGGTGCTTAAAACCTTGGCTTTGACTCTTTTCATCCAATGGCTTTCAGAGCAAGCAGATAGGCAGGTTTGCCCTTTATATGTTTACTTGTTCCTGATTGGTTGGCACTCTGGAGCATTTGCTTTGCAAAACTTCACACATTTAATCTCTGCCATCTCCAGGTAAAGGCTGGGAAAGATTCCTGCCTGAATCCCTGGAATATTGCTGCCAGTTAGTGCTAGCAATACTGAGCTAGGTGGATCAAGTAGTCTAAGTAACTGGACAGTTTCTATGTTCCTGTGATTTTTTCCCCTTCTGAAGGTAGATTCATGATGGATGGATGGATGGATGGATTTTTATGCTCCAGAGCACCAAAAACAATATTCAAAAGTAATTTCTATTGCTATCCAGCCTTTAAAACATAATGGTGTGAGGGAGGTGGAAGGGAAGCCATGAAAAACCAATAATCAAATCACTGAGTCACAAGCAGCTCAGTACTCTGAGAGATGCCTTCTTTAAAATGGAAGCTGGAGAAGTCAACACATTGGGGCAGAGGAAAATCATGAGGTACCTTGGTGGACTGAAAAACCTGCAGTCTGGATCTGCTACAAGCTTTTTCAGTTCTCGCAGACCTGTGGGACTAACATGTACTGATGATACAGAAGCTGATACACTGAAGTGGTCATTCTTCAGTAGACAAAGAGAGAATTTCATCAGAAATATCATACAGTTATAGCTATGCCCTCAGTATATTCAGTCAAAATGAAGTCCCACTGTGTTTCATAGGACTTAAGTCCCAATGTGTTGGGAGGCATTACTCAAGAGGACTGTGGCTTCAATAGCATTCATTCAGGTGCACTCCATACAGAAACAGTTTATTTCAGGTTTCACCTCTCTTAGATGAAGCTGTTGAAATCCAAATAGGTTTAGTGAGAAAAACACACACTTTACAAAGTCTGCCACAAAGCTAGACTATCCAAACAAGCAAATGAAGCACTATATATGTGGCTTTAGCAGGTGTTAGATGGGCAGGCATCAGCAAATGAAGATTGTTCATAGCACAGAGGTAAATATCACTTTCACAGCAAGGTGCTGATAAATAAGATTATTGCACACCAGATTTCTGCCAGGATAGATGCGGGTTGTAACCATCACCGATGGATTTTATTGCACTGCCCCATCCCTGCACAGTAGGCAGCCTGTATCCAACCCGGGCTTCTCTGGCAGCTTTTCAAGAATGGGATAGGAGAAGCAACCTTTTCTATTTGCTTATCTCTTCCAAGTCTAAAATTTAGCCAAATACAAATTACAAAGAGAGAAAAAAAGGAAATGTATTATTAAAAAAGGATATGCCAGTTCTTATGGACAGAAACAAACTTATAAATAATGGCTTTGTTTTAAACAGAACTACCGTACATCTCACCAGACTTCTCTGGGTGATCTGTGTACTTGTGTAAGTAGTTTTTCAGGTTCTCAGGGTACAGAGTGTATACACTGTACATTTAAAGTGACACACATGTAAGCCCCCCCCCCCCGAAAATGTTGTTGTCTATAGAAGCACTGATTCTACACCTAAAACAATCATGCACAACGCCAAAATCACAAATCACCAGAAAGGAGAGGAGATAAGATTTCGGGTAATTTTCTTTTTAAAAGTACATGTGCAAAAGAGGAAAAAATGGGGCAGAGTCTGTGGATAGTGTAGAGTGTGCAAAAAACTAATAATGAATACTTTCAGCACAAAATAAGTACTACTTTGTGATTAACTGGAAACGCAAAAATAAATATTTTAATTACATTATTGATACTGTTGTAATCCTGTTAAAGGTATTTTACAAATACCGTACAAAAGCACTGTCTTGTGGTAATCTCCTAGAAAGCTGACATATATTTATTGCATTGATTTAGGTGCAACTGACAAGAAATGAAATAGAGTCCTGTTCTCTTTAAGGATTTTATGGCCTGAATCTTGTTGCTAGCCCCAATTATTGTAGACTCATCAATGGGATTTACATATGTGTTGACTTACTGTTCAGTAAGTGTTCAATGAATCTATTCTAGATGGGGCAAACTGAAAGAATTTAGCCTTCTGTGGCTGGAGGGAGTCTGGGTGTAACTGTTTCAAAGCTGGAACATATGAATTCAAGCTTGTTAGAAAATAAGGTACCTGCTTATAAAACCAGTAACCATGGGTTAATTGAATTTGGCTTAAAATGAAACCATCTGTCAGGATTCACACAAGTGCCATGAGTGTGTGCAGAAACAAAACCCACCAGCCTGGTTAGCTGAAAGTCAAGGCATAGAAGATTATCAGACCAGCACTTACAATGGGGTAAGTGCTGGTAAATTGCTGCTGAAACACTGAGGAAGTGTGTGTGTGTTTAGGAAGCTTGGCTCACTTCCTAAGCGTCAGGGAATTGTTGGCTCTGCTTCAGCATCACAGATTCATTTGGGGAGAAGGAATTTTCTCTGATCACAAAGTTTTCATTCAGAGGAAATTTCCTCTCCCCAAACAATTCAATGATGTTAGAGGGGAGCCGACAGTTCCCTGGCATTTAGGAAGCATGCCATGCTTTCACACACGCATGCTTCCTCAATGTTTCAGCAAAGATTTACCAGTGCTTGCCTATGGTAAGCGCTTGTCTGATAATCTTCATAGATTCAGTTTTCAAAGCAAAATATAGTTCAGCATCCCATGGGGTAAAACAACAGTAAAACGTTTAGGAAGTACATGTGTGTGAAAGCCTGACACACTTCCTAAACATCAGGGAATTAGCCCCTTGCCTCCAGCATCCCTGAATCTTTCAGGGAGCAGCCATTTCCCATTAACGCAAAGTTTCCTGAACGATTCCATGATGCTGGAGGCGAAGGGATGATTCCCTGACATTTAAGAAGTGCGCCGAACTTACATTCACACACACACTCTTCCTAAATGTTTTACGAGTGTTTTCCCAGCATCTTATCAGTGTTTACCCCACAGTAGGTGCTGGTATAAAAATCTTCAGTTAGGAAATCAGACACACTTGGCATGTCTCTATTGCAGAAGATTGTTGTTAGAGGCATGTTACAGACACGCCGAAGGGGCGTATTAGGGTTAGGAAGGGGCGTGGTAGGGTTCCCTCAACCCTAGTATGGACCGAGTCCGTACAAAATGGCAGCACCCGTCTACATGGGGGCCGCCATTTTGACGTCGCGGAAGCGTAGCGTCCGGACGTCATGCAGCGGAAATGATGCTGCGAGTGTGCGACTAGCGCCTCGCAGCACCATTTCCGGGCCACAGAAAGAAGCCCCATTTAGGCACTTCTTTCTTGCTGCACCCGGGAACCGCGCGGTTTGGCCGCTGCAGTTCCCGGACGCAGCAACCAGCAGCTGCGCGAGACCACCCATTTTGGGCTGTCTGTAACGCGCCAGAGGCTGCTGTCACACTGCAGAATTTATTACGGTCATAGGCCAGCACAGATAAAAGGGGAATATAGAATGAAAAAAGGTAATGGTAAAAAATATGTAAAATCAAGGTTAAAAAAAGGGTAAAAACTAGTTTAAAAACACAGGTTAAAAACATTGGCGGGTTACACACCGCCATTAAAGTACGTGCGGAGCGTGTACTAGGGTTAGGAAGGCGTGGTGCTTCCGCACCCCCCTAACCCTAGCACGTGCTCTGCGCACACAAAATGGTGGCGGCCGTTCCACATGGCCGCCGCCATGATGGCGTGACGAACGTGCCACCTCCAAACGAGGCATGCGGAAGTGACGCCATCGCTTCGTGTGAGGGCGCTTAATGCACCCTTTGCACGGAGCAGGAAGGAGCTCCATTTCGGAGTTCCTTCCTGGTTTGCGTCGCTGGTTTGCGTCGCTGGGCGCAGCCTTCAGACAGCTGCACCCAGCAACGCAAGGGAGAAAGGGGCCAAGCGGCCCCTTTCTCCTCCTCCCCACCGCCACGGGGTGTCCTTGGGGCTTGAAGCCCCAAGGACACCCCTTTCCAGGCTGCGGGGAAGCGACCTTTTGCCGCTTCCCTGTGGCCCGGAAAGTGGCGGATCAGGGCGTCAGCGGCTGCCGTTCTGGCCGCTGAGGCCCCGATACACCGGGGAAAGGCGCGCCTACAGGCCACCCCAAAGGGGCGGTCTGTAACGCGCCATGATATCCTCAGCAAGATTCCAGCCATTTGCTGGATCAGTGCTTCCAGGACAGATTATACTCTTGCCAGGAAATTGTTCCCTTTTTATAAGAGTTAAAGTACAGTACCTACATTAACCAGTGGATAAGTCAACTTACTTTTTTCGGTCAATTTTTTGATTAAAATTTCTAGATTTATACATAAGTACATAAAGAATATATTATTTAGAGAAGTCTGCCATCAGTGGCAAGGGATCCCTGGTGCTGCAGTGGTTAAATGCCAGTACTGCAGCTACAAGGTTGTGAGTTTTGATCCCAGGTTCTCCAAGGTCCACTGAGCCTTGCATCCTTCTGTAGATTGCTAAAATGAGTATCCAACTTGTTGGGAGCAATTAGCTTACACATTATAAACCATTTAGGGAGTGCTTAGTTCACTAATAAGTGGTATAAAAATGTACTTTCTATTGCTATTGCAATTGACTGAAGATGGCACTGTGATTAATTTATGTATTTGAAATGTCTTTTTCTTTTTTTGAAAACTACACAAAGCACAAGTATACAGTCCTATATTCCAACAAGTACTCTTGGGAAGTTCAGTTTTATGGTTTTGGAGCTTTGTCTCAGTTGTACAGACATATTTTCCCTTATTTAATACACACACACACACTAATCTATTCAAAGTTTAGCACTTTTTATTCTCTTTGATTTCACTGAGATGGTTAAACGCAGGTTCAATCTGACTGAAATCAATAGAAATTCAACACTCCATCTCTCCCAGAAAAAAATAAAAATAAATGAAACATATGTGGACACTGGCTTTAGACATGCATTAAGGTGTTAACATATTCCTTGTGAAGCAAGAATGGATGAAAGGATGCCCATCTGAACATACATTTTATTCAGAGCAATATAGCATGGAAAACCTTGAGCCTAATTCTGAATGTGTATCTGCTACTCATTTGTGGCTCCCAATCCAGCAATATGCATGAATAAACCTATTTGTTCAGGTAGATCGCCTTAGCTGAGGCTTTTTTTGCCCATGAGATTTCTGCCTGTCTATATTGCATATTCATTTAGGAGTTCATTTTCTCCAGTGCAAAACTGAAGTAGCTCAATAGTAGAATGTTTCATGCAAGGAATTCATTTTTGGTTATTTAATTATGGATGCAAAGGCATTGTTAGGAGAAGAATATTTTGTGTCAGGCTTTTATATGATGACTAAAGGCTGGATTGTTCAAATGCCTTTTAGAATAAATGCTTAATGAAATAAAACTTTCTTTTATATGTGGTGACAATCTGACTTCCCCCCCCCCCTTTTTTTTTTCTCTCACTGTCACTAACCATTTCCCTGTTTAATCTACATAATACATTGGTTAGGGTTTATGTCATTATAAACAGCCAGCATCAAACCTAACAACAAAGAACCCCTGTGTTCAGCTGTCAGGGATGTTTTCCTTCTATATTTTGACATGCCCCTCCCCTCTCTATGTTTTATTTAGTGGCTGAATTTTTGCATTTTTATATTTTTCTACTGTTGATATCTATTGCACATTTACTGAGAGTCAATAATTAACATAGGAGAAACAGCAGAAAGGTCTGAAAAACTACCAGGTGTGTTTGTTTTTAACTCAAGGATTTGATGACTGCAGCTCCTCCTTCAGATACATCATGCATCGGATGAAGTGTATTACAGTAGCTGTGGGTGGGCACAAAATGAGGGTCCTGCATCTCCACATGAGAAGCCAATCCTCCAAATTAATTTTTTGTCAGTCCTCAAATTTCTGCCATTTTGGAGAATGTGATTGATTCCCTTGTGAGTGAAAATTGTGCATATTTGGTTCATTGTTCCTTTGATAATTTTGAATTTTGCTTGTCACGTTTGTTTGGATGTCAAACCAGTATTTGTCAATGCTTAACTGGAATTTTGTTTACTGCAATGCTAAAATTTGGAGAATGAATTGGGAAATTTCATGGGAAGGACAAAATTTTTGTTTGGGGGATGATGCCATCAGTATTCCCCTGCCTGTCCCAGAAGCAACAATCCTGGCTGCCGAGTACGAAAGCTTATTTCACATAAAGGATGCTAGGCTTTAAGCTCCTACAAAACTTGCTGTTTGTCTATATTATGTCTAATCCTCCCCCCCTCCCGGCTCACTGTGTGCATTTTACATTACGCAGACCTAAAAACCTCAATCAGGTCCAGGCTGCTTTCACAACACCTGGACCTGATTCAGGGTTTCCACTCCTTGTCTTGCATTAAAAAGACTAACCTTTTGCTCCAAATTTCCCAGAAAACCAAGAACAAAAGATGGTGATGATGGGTGGCTGCCTTTCCACACAGTCCCTGCTAGCATCCCTGCTGAGTCACTCTGTGCATGTCAGTTGTTCTGAGGGCAGAATGAAGCTTTGCACCTTGTTCTGACCTCAGTAATTCATGTCTGCAGCAGCAGCACTTGGCTTGTGTGCACCATGTGGGAAAACAGCCAACCATCATTTGCTGAAAACCCTCAGCAGGTAAGGAGGAGACTGAGAAGAAATTCAGGCCCAGAATACTCCAGAGGCAGCCTGGAGTATTCTGGCAAATGTAGATGAGCCCTTGTTTTGAATAACAAGGCTACTCAATTGAAGGTTTGATGATTTATATAACCACTGTTTACTCAGTATGCAATAATACTATACTATCAAAGATGAGAAAAGCTGGAATAATTGAAATTGGCCTGATTTAGCATTAGAACTTTCTGAGTTTAATAATAGTAAAAGAACAGTTAGTGGTTCTGTTGTCAGGAGGGCAGCAAAACCAGTCTTAATTTTGCAACCATTCCGCCTATAGCTGATCCAGATTGGGCAGGAGCTATTCAGGTTTAGAACTATGAAGGCTTCCATACAACTTGAAGCAGTTATGAGAGGAATTGCTATAAAGCCAGGAGTGGGTTCCCTGCCACACAGAAATGGATCTACTATAGGGGATCTATACAATGAAAAAGTTTGGAATTATGGAATATTACTGCTTTCTCAACCCTCGCCAGTGGGTTAAGGATACACAACTAGGATGGAGGAATATGTCTATTTTACTTTCTCCCACTCTCCTTTTCTTTTTTCTTTCCTTTAAAAATACTTCATCAACTTCTTTTGACTCTGAATTGTAATTGTGAATTTTGCCATGGTCTTACCAAAAGTGAAATGGCATGAAATTCTTTAAACTGGCCTAATTCAATGGGTTCATCCCCCCCCCAATACCAGAGAGACCATTTATTAAAGCTGATGGGGGGGGGGAGATGTGGCAACATTATTTCAGCATCAAAGCCAAAACTGATCTTTCAAATTTGACAGTTCTGCTTTATCCAACACTCACATGCTTTTTGCACACAAATTATTTGCATCCCAAATACTAATCTTTGTTAATGTTTGTGTATTTCCAAGAAATCCTCTCTCGTTCCCATACAAAAATATTTCTGAATCTAATGAGATTTGAATTGGATCAATGTCCAAATTAAAGCTATAGTCCCTCCCCCCTGTGCCAGGAGAGTCAAAAGAAAGTGTTAGTGTAAGATCTTCTAGAAGATCTAGTAGGAGAAATCTACTGACTCACCTTGGCTCCACTGGTCATCAATTGCCCTCTGCCTGATGAGCCCCAATAGGAGAAGCTTTCTCTGCAACTCAGCTACTGTCTCAGGTGTGCTGGAAGATGTTGTCCCATCATCCATGATGATAAAACCTTCAAAGTTATACACTGCAATGGGTGAGGGGTATCATCTTGCCTTTTGTCCCAAGCACCAAAATATATTGGCCTTTTTCTGGGATCTGGCGTTAGCAGACATGATAATGGCAACGGCAGGTGATTTGTAAGTATTCACTTGGATAATTCATAAAGATGTGTCCCCCAAGGGAGCAAGCAGATCTGTGGATCCTCTTTCATGAGCTGAAGGAAAGGAATAGATGGAGTACAAAACAGAGCAACCCATATCACATGTATGGCAGGATAATAAAGCTAATTTTTGCCCTTTTCAGCAAACCAGAAACAATTTATATGGATCAGGGGATTTTTAAAAGAGCCAATGATGATGGGGTGTTGAAGAGACCTTTGACACTTCATAGTTATAGCACGATAATTCCACTTTATAACTACACTTATAGCACTTTAATTTCACTTTAACAGCCCTGGCACCATCCTATGTAATCTTGCAGTTTAAGGAGAGGTACTTTGAATTCTCACCCAGATAACTCTAGTGCCTTCCCAAATTGCAATCCCGAAGCAGCTTTATTTTGGCCTGTCTGTTCGGGCTCATAGATTCCTAGATAGGTGTTCTGTCAGGTGAAAAGAAAGGTGGTTTTTTATTTACATTTGTTTTCACTTTCACGGGCATCCTGTGTCCCTGGTACCTAACAGCTCTATTCCAAGGATTCAGACAATAGTCTTGTTGAAAGAACAAAAAGTTATTATTGCAGATCAAAGACAATAGTGATCAACCAGCATTTAAATTGGTACCAATCCTCCCTGCCCTCTTGTCACTAAATATAGACTGAAGCTACCTAGCCCTGCCTATTTGCCATGTAACATTTTGATTTCTGCCTGGTAACTGCAATGTAACCTTTTGATTTCTGCTTGGCAACTGCAGTAAAACTCCTCCCAACTGTTCTTTGGAAACGGTGCCAAAATTCAATTTGCCTAATACATATCTATCTATCTATCTATCTATCTATCTATCTATCTATCTATTGATCTATCTAAACACAACCAATACAGATTTATATATACATTTCCCAACTTCATCTATAATGACAGAATGAAAACCCTTCTGGGTTCTGACAGCCCCTACCACAGCAAATGCAAAGGGCCGACTGTAGTTGGGCACTTATTCTACACAGATTTCACACTCTCTTCCTTCCTTCCTTCCTTCCTTCCTTCCTTCCTTCCTTCCTTCCTTCCTTCTTCTATCTTTGATAGGATAATTTCTGCTCAAAATTTGTCATGTGTGAATTTTCCACAGAATGTGTCTCAAGATATAGCATCTCCTGTGAAGAAAGCAGAATTTTCTGTACATAAAATTATATTTCTGCACATAAATGTTGTTTTCTGCACAAATACACCATGTATAAATTTTTCACCTAATAGTTCCAGAATTTTGAATTACTGCATAAATTTTGAAATGTTTTCTTGGAGTGGGAAAATAAATGGCTAAAATGATTCATTGTTTTCTTTGACAATGAAATTAGTGAAGTATTACATCTCAAATGCACCCATGGCGGTTAAAGTGGAATCATAGTGCTATAAAAATGAAGCACAAGGACCCCAGTTGGCTGAAACCCTGTCCTGCTAGATTGGCTGTAAGGCACTAGAAGGAACAGAGGAGGAAACATGTCAAGGTTAAAAGCAAAACAGCACATTACCAGAAGGCATTATGAAGAGCCATTTCAAAAAGTAATATTTTCAGTTGCATTTATGATATTGCCATTTGCCATACTTTAGGTGTGATTAAACTTTGCCATGTGTAAAAATATTCTTCCCCAGACTCTTAGCTGAGAAAGAAAAAGCACCTGGTGTGTTTATAAGGAAACCAGTGACAAAGCATCAATAATGCTGTTAATCATAGCTCATGCATTTTCACCTTGTCCCTGCACTGAACCGAGAAACAGAATTATCCAAGACGACATCCACATTATTGTTGCGTCTAAATGGGAACCATTTTTAAACAGCTATGGAAAACAAGCTGAGACACAATAGCTATTCTTTTGTTTACCTGTTTAGGTCTGGTAACCACATACCTGCCACTGAAATACTAAATGCTCTCTTAGGTTTGAAGCAGAAGAGAATAATATTTTTCTAAGAGCATTTCAGATAGATTTTTAAAGAAAAATGCTGAGTTATATATTATGTTTTTGTAAATCAGAAAAACAGAACACAATGATCATTTGTCATTCTGCATACATTTGTGCTGCACTGAACATAGCAAAAGCAATATTTGCCAATACACAGAAATAACACTTGTGATAAAGAAAATTGCAACAATTGAGGAGTGTTCTAGGGGTTCAACAGCAATGGTGATGCCCTCAAAACTGATCTACATTTTTTTCTGTTCAAAGTGAGTTACCAATATTTAGAATTTAACCAGAATCAAGAGCAAACTGGCTGTGATGGGATTCCCCATAGCATGGTTAAAAGTATTTGGGAAATTCAGCCTCTAATGATAATACCAGCACAATCACTGCCACAAGCTCTGTAACAATTTTGCAAATGTTTTCAAAATGTTCCTGGTCTACTTTTAGGTGGATTGAGAGATTAATACACATGTGTATTATATATGTGTGTGTTTCTTTAGACAGGTCTTTCTTCTAGAAGGACAGTGTACTTTACTCAGTGACAAAATGATTATTTTAGAAATAACTATCTTAAAATGACAGGGCACTGTTTTACAGAAGCCAAAAACAAAACAAAACTGTTTTCTGTGTATTTGAAAAATAAAATAAAATAGTGGTCCTGGATATCTTGCACACAATTTTACAACAAGGCATGTCTGTTCATAAGTTCTCACGGATATGTTTGTGTCAGCTTCAGTGTGTCATTACTTTCAAGTCCAATTGATTAAATAGTTACTTCTGAGCAATCATCGCTGAATTCATGGGTTGTAGTAGCAAAAACAGCCACTTGTTCTATGTATCTTCTGCCTCAGTCTCTGGAACTGAGGGGCTGAACAGATCATCTCTAAGGGGCGTCCTGCAGCCGCCTCTTTCTTCACCAGATCGGGGGCGCAGCAACTGCATGCCGCAGCCCTGCCCTGGCCTTTCCATGGTGCAAAAAGGAGCCACAAAAAGCAGCTTCTTTTTTCACCACAGAAAGGGCACCATAGCCACCAGTGCTGTGGCTTTTTGGTGCTCCTTTGACCCTGTGTCATCTGGATGCAGCGCCAGAGGAACACCACTATGTGGTGGGGTGCTCGGCATCAAACCAGCATGGGCCGGAGTCAGGGCATGTGTTGTGCCCCCACTCCACCCCCATGCCAGCCTTTGATGCTGGTCTGTACCTCAGAGCCCTTCAGTCTCTGTGGAGAAAGAACAAGATATGCTTGTGTGTTGGAGCCGTGTTGATAATTTGGCTGTGCTGTGTGGAGGTTTCTGTGGGTGTTTATTGCTGTTATTGGGCCATGTGCTGAGGCAGGGATATATTTCTTTACTAAGGGGCTATACAGATTACCCCTATGTCACAACATGCAACCACCCCTTTCCTGGCCGGATCAGGGCCATGGCAGCCTCACGCCACAATCCTGATCCAGCCTCTGGAAAGCACAAAAAGGAACCACAAAAAGCGGCTCCTGTTTGCACCCTCCAAAGGGTGCCATACTCATGGCAGCACCAGTTCATGATGCCCCTTCAGTGCTGCATCATGTGGATGTAGTGCCAAAGTCGTGCCATGATGCTGTGTGCTGTCTGGAGAGGCACGTGGCATCATGATGCCCTGGGGGCGCAGTTAAAAAAATAAACCAATCTCCCCCCCCAAAAAACCTCATGCAACTATTGTGCCAAATAAGTCCTAAACTTAAAAGAATCGCATTATTCTAGAATTCTTCTTGTCAGAGTTTCTCAACACTCGAAATACATGTTTTTTGACCATTTTTTCAAATATTTTCAGATACTCCTCCCATCCCTAGTCTAAGGGAAAAGGGCATCCCTGAGCCAATGATTTGTCTGGGTGTGGACCTAGCAGCCACTAGGTCTATATAGCTCTTGCATGATGAGTCTTTTGAGTTCAAGGGGGAAAACAAAAAGGGGAAAGAAAGCAGACTTTTTTTGTGGGCATTTTGAGGGGAAGCCTGGACAACTGTGCCACAATATATAAAGATTGAAGAACATGGGTGATGACTGTAATTATTGTAATGACCTGCAACATCTCTGTCATGTTTGGTTTTTGTCATAAGGTCTGCCAGGCTATATTTTCAGCAAATGCAATCTGATTGTCTTGCTGTAATAGAAGGTGCAGCTGCTTGAGACCTGTGCATTTACACTCCTCAGGGAGCTATGGGGAGAAAACTAAAAGAGAATATGTTATTATTTCATCATCCATTCCTATTAAAGGGCATGGCCCAGGAAGAAGGGAAAGAATAACAGAAGTGAACAAATGGCTCCACAGATGGTGCCATCAATAAAGGCTTGTCTTCTTTGACTAGGAGCTGTATTTTCATGAAGAACTCCTTGAAAGTGATGAGTTGCACATTACAACATTTGAAAGAGCATATTTGCTAGGAGTCTTCCAAATCCAATCAGGTGGGTTTAAACAGAGTTGCATGAGGGAAAGAGACAAGATGCCAGAGTACAGAAGGTCACCAAATACTGGGGACAATAGCTTTAATGATAGGGAGTAAATTAGGCCAATAATAGAGGAAGCCAACAGTGGCAAAAACAGCAAGAAATCAGGAGCACACAATGACTCATGGGAATGATGCACAGATCATGATAAATAAACAAGATGAACTTGAACTCTTAACACAGAAGGTAAATATAATAGTACAGCACTCCTGGGACCTGAAGCCACCTGAGAGTGAAGGAGAGGAAGCTTTACAACTGCTTCTTCACAATCTGTGACCTCTTCCTTCAGTCTGGAACTCATTCAACACAAAAGACTGAGTACCTCTTTGGTGGACTGAGGCCAGCTATCAGTTCAGTTAGGCTCCCACCTGGATTGAGTTAGCTGCCCAGGCCAGGGAAAATAAGTTGAGTTACTTTGAAGGACATGCCCACCACCACTAGGCTAGCTGCCAAATAGGGTGACAACAAAGGGGAGTCATTTCTTTGCAGGAGCCACTTCAGGAGTGGTGTCAGGGGATGCCCTACTTTTCCTTTGCTGTATTCAAGTCACCTGCTCACAGAAATGTCCCTTCTCAGGTAAATTACTGACCATTGCTGTGGAAAGGAGAAATCAGATCCATTTAACAGGTGGTTCTTAGAACATCCATGGACCTCTAGAAATTAAGCTCGACTAGTGTCTGTTCTGATTGTCAGTTACCAGTAGAAGGCTCCGGCAATGTCCCAATGTGTTGCAGCAGTGTGACAAATTAATCATTGGGTGGTGGCAGCAAGTTTTTGGGGGGATAAAGGTGGTCTCAAGGGGTCCCATTCAGCTTTGCAGAGTGGAGTGGGACCATAGAGAGCCTTCCCATGCTGACATTGGGTTCCTCTGCTTCTGTCGTACTCCCTGGGAGGGAATTTAAGGCGCTTTACAGAGCGCCCAAAAAGGCGCTCTGCCGGCGCCGCTGGTTGCTGCATCCAGGACCCGCAGCGGACAAACCGCGCGAGTCCCAGACGCAGCAAAAAGAAGCCGCAAAAAGCGGCTTCTTTTTGTGGCATGGAAATGGTGCCACAAGCCGCCAATGGCACACTTGCAGCATCATTTCCGCCGTGCGACATGTGGACACTAAGCGTCTGCAACGTGACCACAATGCCAAAATGGCAGCGCCCATGTGTATGGGGCACCACCATTTTGTACGTGCTCGGCACGTACTAGGGTTAGGGCGTCCGGAAGGGACGCCCTTTTCTAACCCTAGTACGTGCCGAGCACATACTTTTTGCCCATGCAGAACAGGCCTAAGACACGGTTGGAAGCAGAAATAAACAGTGCAGCCTGATTGAACTATTCATGGGTGCCTAGAGTTCTTTGAAGCGTTCAGAAAGAAGAAGTAAAGTAAGGTGATATTGAGTCATTGTTTCATCACTGAAGTGCCAATCATTTCCAAAAGATAATATAGTGCCCTTCAGGCAGCTTAAGTGAAAGAGACATTTTCTGTGAAAATACTTTAGCCGAGACAGTGCATAATATTAAATAATTATAGAATCAAGTACTGTAATTTTCCTAGCCTGTTGAATAATCTATACGTAATATTTATTATTTCAGACTGCTGAATTATATATATATATATATATATATATATATATATATATATATATATATTGCACACACACATAATTTCCATACTTGCAGTGAGTATGGAAATAATAAAAAATTAAAGACAATTTTAGAAGAAGAAACTGATCCTTCGATAGATTTCACTAATTTTCTCGAGCATTTCTAGAAGTAACCAATTGTAGAGATAATAAATTGCAGCATATAAACACCAGTTATACAGAGAGAAGGTGCTTCCTATGGCATATAGATTTTAAAAGCCAAGGATGCACAAGAGGTGGAACGGGAAATGTTTTTAATTGCTGCTGGTAAAATTTAATATATGAACGCTCTGGCTATATGACTAACAGGAAGCTGTTGACATGGGTATGTGTTGTATTTACCCATGATACACCTGAATATCTAGGTATATGTGGGGTACTTTTACGAGCTATAATAGATAATAGCTAAGATATACAGTGGCTTATGTAATGAGATATGCACACAATTATGTCAAATATATACTCTCAGTGGTACTGAGTACAGAGTAATATTTTTTCACAACTTTCCCTCCTTTCTCTCCCTCAGCTTCAAAGTCATGCAGAAATCATCAGCTGTGGAGAGGTGTTACAGCTGTCAAACCAGGTCGGGGTTGAGGAAGTTGCCAGAAAATTGACATCTCAGATATCAGATGGGAGTGGGGATACTCTTATGAATTATAATAGATAGTAGCTGGAGTATACAATAACTTACGGAATGAGATACACATAAAGTCAAATGTACACTCTCAGTAACTAAGGTATAGGAATAGTGGTTTGGGTGTTGGACTTAGAAGCTTATCACACTAGGGAGATCCCACTGAAAAACAGGATTTAAACTAGATTCGAATTTTTAAAAACCCACAAATGCGGGAAGTTTATCACACATAATGACTCCCAAAGTGAAATAAAGCAAAGTTGAACCAGATGTAAAGTGGAGAAAAATGGCAGCTTTTTACTTTCGGGTAGTTGTTTAGCTTGCCTCCTTCTCTTCACTTTAAATTAAATTCCCCCCTTTCTCCCCATTCGCTGTTTTATGCAGCTGCCAATGATTCTTTTTCTAGTCTCATGCATTCTTCTCTCCACCATCCTGCCCATCCTCCCCTTGCATTTGCAGGGCTTTCTACCCACTTTTTTGGGCAGTTCATCAGCTGCAACTTGAAACCCCCAGAAGAAAGGTCAGCTCTTCTCCCTTCATCCTGCTTGCCATGCTTCAGTACTGACCTTTTTATTGATTCATTTAAGGTTTTTTTTAAAAAAATTATGGGATCATCTTGGCAACTAGAACGTCCCTAAATAAGCAACAATGTCACAGACAGTATGATTTCCTTAATCCATGCTACAAGGCCAATAAGCTTTCCAGAGATTGTTCCTGCCTTGTTTGTGCTAATTCCTATGCACTTCAACCAATCCATGCCATGGGATATTATACATTTATTTAAGTTGTTAAATACGTCTTCAGCTGTAGTGTGTACCAATGCAGAGATGAAAAGTAAGTTGCTGAAAATATTTCTCCATGCTCATATCTAACACAGCACAATTAGGTTGCTTTGTTTATTATGCCTGTGTGTTTGTCCAGTTGCAAAGCAAAATAGGGGGGCATGCAACGTCTTTCTAATAAATGTTCCTTGATATTGGCTAACAAACTGTCAATTTGCTCCTTAATGTGTCATTTGACAAAAGTATTAAGGAAAGATCCTTGGCAGCTTTCTTGTAGATCAATGCAGAGACCATGATTTTTGCAGCAGGTAATATTTCTTCAGCTATTGTTTGTGGTTTTCCAGGTTTTGTAATTAGTGCAGGAACTTCAAATGAGACCCTCACCATATTTAAATTGTTAACAATCATTTGCAATATCATCTTTGAATTGCAAACGGGCATTAAATTTACTTGACTTTGAAAATCTACCAGTGACCACATGACCAAAGGGGGAGGTGCCAGCCTGCAGATAACCCTCCCATCCCTACCATCTGAACTAAGATCAGAAATAGAAAATGCAGGCCCATGACTAATATCTTCAATTTCTTTCTCTTGTTTGTCTGATGAAGAAGCCAGTGTGACTTTGAAAGCTTGCAACATGTAATTGTGCATTTTGGTTGGCCCTATAAAGGTAGCATTGTTTGGATGATATTTTTTAACAGTTTGAGATATTGTAATGAAACTGTCTGCAAACTATGTCTATCACTGGGAAAAGACTACTGCTCTTTGAAATTAATGTATGACTGACTTCGTCTGCCTTCCTGCTTCACCTCCTTTCTGCTTTCTTTCCTTTTAAACTGGAAATGTTCATGACATTTCTTTAAGCCTTTATGGAGCTCGGTGAGAACATCGCCCCCCCCCCCCCCGGGCCCGATGCATCACAGGTTAAGAACCACTATGTTAGAATTAACATATGTGCAATAAAGTTAAAATTATCATTTGTGTAATCAGTGTCCTTTTTTCAACATAAATGAAAGTAAATCTTTTAAAAAAAAAAGCTTGCTAGTGCAAACATAACATAGTGCACATTTTCATGAACAGTCTTTTCTCTGGGTAGACAAATTCTAATGTAAAAGAATGCTAGGTGTATATGTCTTTTCAGCTTTCAACCACAATATGCTAAGGTCAAAGGTTATCATCTGTACACTCCCACAAGTTAATTTTTGGAACCACTCCTACTCCATACAGTATCATGCATTTGACTGAGGGTTTCTGGAAATAAAATCTCATTTCTCTGCCAGACTGATGAACTTTTCCACCTTCAGTTTAAATAAGAAACCTAAATCTTCCAGAGAATCAAAAGATATCTACAATATCAGATTTATTTGCTCATGTTAATACAAAGGTGTCTTCATTTACTCCCTTCTGCTTTCAGTTTTAATAAATATTGGCTTGAAAGATTTTAGCTTTGACGTGGGAGCTTTATCTGTTATCTTCATATTTTATTCAAAGAGCTAAATGAGAATCCTTTGATGATGAAATACACAGAAGAAATGTAGTGCCATGTACCTCTGACTTTAATCAATCCCCAAAGACATATCTACCATACTAGATCAAACAAACTGCATTTTTGATTTAGTCTGAATCTAGAGAGACCTAACAATGCACTTTTCTTTCCTTCTTGATGGGGCTCATAATAAGCAAATGGATAACCAGATGGCATAATTTTTGTCAAGTTTCCAAGGCACAATCTTCTGAATATAAAAAAGACACATGCAAGTAGCACTCCAATGGCAGGCTCATAAGATACCACTGGGGCTTGGTGTAGAACTGATGTGTTTATAGTTTTCCTACTCATTTGTTGACACATAAAATATCACTCCAAAATAATTCAAATTCAAATTAGATGGTTAAAAAAAAACCCACAATTTGTTCATCCATATTAAATATTGGCAGGATGCTTTCTTGCATAATAATTTTAAAAAATCTTTTCTGTGAGACATAACAAGAGCTGTACAGACTATATCAATACAATTTGTGTTGGTCCAGATCACAAGAACGGTTGACCAATGAACTATTAAGATATTGAAAGGCATCAATGCCTCTCCTATTAGTTGACATAATGCAATATTGAAGGGCAATGTGACTTCATGGTTCATATAACAAGTCAAGGGACCAGTAAATTCATTGAGCTACTGCTGCATCAGGAGCACTACAGTGGACTTAAGACTGGGAATTCAGGGTTTATATCCCTTCCCAATGAATCGTGACTCAATGGGTGTCCTTGGAACTGTACTTTTAGTAGAATATGTTTTGCTGTCTTGTCCTTTCCTGCAAGAACAAATGGGATTAGATTTCAATAATCCAACTGTTACCAGTCCTGAAAAACACTAAAATCAAGACCCAGAAAAACGCAAATGAAAAAACCACCCAGGGTCAGGAGTTTTCCCAGCACACAATGATAATTAATTAAACAGACACTAATCCTCTTTGCATATCCTCTCACCCTGAGACCTTGCCATTCAACAACAGAATAATACACAGATCAACAATGAAATCATTCCTCCCTACCCAGGGTCACACAGTGTGTGTGTGTGTGTAATACACACACACACACACACACACACACACACCTCACTCTCTTCCATGCCAGCATTCTCTAAAGATGCCAGCCACAGATACTGGCAAAACATTAGGAATAAACTCTTCTAGAACATGGCCACAGCCTGAAAACCCCCCCAAAAAACTTTGTTAATATATAGTCTGTTACTTGTGATCACAAAAAGGGAGTTAATGATTACTATGAAACCTTATGAACTGACGTTCTTTTGTTTTTATGGCACTGCTAAATAGGCTAATCCCTGTGATCAGTAACTTGCAGCTCACTTTTATGGGATCTTTATATTTTCCAAAATGGTGATGGACATCATGACCCAGGTTAGGACTCTTCCATGGGTACATAGGCAGTTGCTTTATAGATCAATCTGAAAGGTTATATTGTATAGCCTACATTGAGATAGTAGGCATGTTTACTCAGGAAATATTAGTTTTCTTGATTTCAGTGGGACTTACTTTCACATATATATTATTGTGATGTACCTTGTGAGGGTACATCACAGTTTTCAAAAATGATTTAAAAAACTAATTTTTAATGTTTATTTTGAGAAACCCTGATGAGAAGAATCTTAGATTTATGAGAATCTTCACAGTTCAGGTCTTAATCTATAGGAAAATCATATGTGGTTGTCCACCAAAAACAGCATTTTATGCACAAACAAATAGCTTTTTCCTGGTACTAGCTAGGCTAAGGTTCTTCTCATTCATTCACTCATTGGTATCCTACTAAGGACAAACAGATACATACATTTCCCTTACACGTATATACAGTATGTACTTGTTTTGGATGCTGAGAATGTTAGCATTCCCTTCCTCCCTTCACAGTGCTGCTTCTCACTCCACCTCTTTCTAGATTCCACCATTTGGATAATTATTTGTCAGTCTCTAACATTCCAATTTTGAACATGGTTCTGGAGTTTGTGGTGGCTTCCCTGCTTTCCTGTTTCTGGATTCGGTTTATCTAGATCAGTTTCAATCTAGTTTCAGGCCTGGTTATGGTCAGAGATTGCTTTGGTCACTTTAGTAGATGATCTATGCTGAGATCTATGCTAGGATTCAGGGATTGTGTCCCTATTGCTTTTGCTGCATCTCTCGGTGGCTTTCAGTGCCCCATGCTATGCAATATAAACATGAAACTGCTGTGAGTGGTTGTCCAGAGTTTTGGGATTTGGGGTCATCAGTATATGGATGACATCCAACTCTGTTATTCCATTCCACCACAAGCCAAGGAAGCTATTTTGACCAAAAACTCTAGTCTGTCATCAGTAATGGACTGGATGAGGACAAACAAACTGAAACTTAATCCAGACAAGAAATAGGCATTCCTGGTCCTGGTCAGTTGAAAGGTTGATCAGAAAAAAGGAATTCAGCCTGTGCTGGGTGGGGTTACAGTCCTCCTAAAGATGCAAGTCCACAGCTTGGGAGTGCTACTAGATGCAGCTCTGTGTCTGGAAGATCAGGTTTCAGCAGTAGCTAGGAGTGCATTTACTGTATATACTCATTTATAAGTCTAAAAAATTTAGTCAAAAAATGTACCCAAAAAATCTAGGTCAACTTATCCATGGGTCAATGTAAATACTTAACTCTTATTAAAAAGAGAACCATCCCTGGTAAAAGGCAAGAATGGTATCTGTCTTGGAAGCATTGACCTCTCCCTGCTCTCCCATTCATCCTTTAGTGTGAGCCAAAACCATTATGCCTGCCAGAAATTTGTAGGTTCTTTGGCATTGTTTTCCTTTGCTTCATCATTTGGATCCTTTGTTGCATGTTCCTAAGTTTTACCCTCGACCTATCCAAGGGTCATATCAAAATCCATAATTTCGCCCCCAAAACCTGCCTTCGACTTATACATGAGGCCGACTTATAGTCGAGTATATACGGTATACAGTTAAAGCTTGTACACCAGCTGCACCCATTCCTTGAAATGTTACATGTGGCCATGGTTACACATGCCTTAGTTACATCCTGGTTAGATCACGGTATGTAACATGCTCTACATAAGGCTGTGCTGGAAGAGTTTTCAGAAAATTCAGTTTACTCTATAAGCTCCACCCCTCCCAAAATATTGTGCTGAATCTAGCTAATATTGAAACTTGCTATATGTAGTTTATTGTTTGTTTAAACTCATTTTAATTTATGTATTTTGTAGATTTAACAATCCTGAACTGTAGATCAAACAATCCTGAACTGGGAAAAAGGTAGGATAGATGAAAACAAGAACGGCAACATTTTAGTAATCAGCATGTACTTCAGTACTCCATTCTCTCCCCTCTCCTAACATCTACTTACTTCATACCCACACAATAAATCAAGCAACATGTTTATGTGCAAAACCATGACATCTCACTGTTTTGTTTGGAGCAGGCAGACAGAATGTCTCTCCATAGCCAGACACCAAATGGTGTCATCCTCAGGAGATCTTCTGACTGCTATGATTATTTCACATCTGACAATGTTCATGTCTAGGTATAGGGAAATGCATGCATAGCCATGCAGACCTATTACACTAAGCTGGGATAAAGCCATTCACTGTATTTCTTAGTACATTTTTCAGAGTCATAAAGTGGTTTCCAAACATTAAAGGTGTTAGACTTTCATAGATCTAGCTGGAGATGCTGGAGACAGGCTCTGATACTTTGTGGATTTAAAGCATATACACAACTACCAATCATGTCTGAACCTTAAAATGGTGAAACACTGGCATTAATCTCTCCCTTTCCATTTGGAAGAAGATTTATTAGGGACATCTCCACAATGTGAAAAGCATTTAAAGTAACGTGGCTCTCATGGGTTATAGCATTGATTGATAAGGACTGAGAAGACATAGCAAGGGCTTTTCCAGAGAAAAGCAGTATGATGCTTAGGGTCCCCTGCTTAATAAACTGGAAGGGGGAAATTGTTCTTATTCTTATGTCTTTACTACCAGCCTACCACTACTGGAGAAATGTAGCAGATTTCAGGGGTGGACTAAATAAAATAATGGGCAGCATTTCACAAGCTTTTACTCCATGTGACACTGTCTTAGAAAACTGGAAAACACTGATACTGAAATTGGTGATGTTTCACATACACTTTCCCTATCTGCTTCTTTTTAAAAGCCTCATTTCACTCCATCTGTTTTCCCTCATGAGATTTCAGGATATTTCCTATTGCAAACACATATCCAAAACTCAAAGATGAAAGCAGCTTTGGGAGTTGATAGTAGAAGAACAAAGAGCAGGAGACATTTAAATATTCCTTCTCTTCCCCCAGTTTTTTCCCCTCCACTCAACATTTTCTGAAACTACCTTTTATTTTGTTTGGCCAAGAAAAAGAGGCTATAAATCGTTTCAGCATGCAGTTGGGCCCACATGTTACAGTTAAAAGCAAAGAGAAGGGTCAATAGGTTAAACACAGCCTATTTACATGGTAGAATAAATATTTAGGATATATTCCTGTGGACACTGAAGGAAAAGGTCAAAGGATATCTTTAAGGGATCATCAAGGCAGAGTCATATTGAAGGCAAAGTCATGCACTAAAAGAAAGAAGAAAAGCAAAAGCACCATGTTCTGACCTCAGAGTGAAGTGATGCATGACAATGGCAGATGCATAAGGTGGCTCAGTGGTGCATGTGTGTGTTCAGTCACTCAGAATGAAGGACTTTGCAATGAAATAGGGTAGGGGCAGGATATTCAGGGCTGCCCTGCATTGGTGCAGACAGGGCATTGGTGCAGACACTATCTGCTTTATTCTCCACTGTCTGACATGAAAGGAGAGAAAGGGAAGAATAAGGGACTTGTATAGCTTCTAAGGCAGCAAGCTTAGGGACTGGCAACTCAGGCTGCATTCACACTGCAGAAATAATACAGTTTGACCCCACTTTAATGGTTGTGACTCTATGCTATGGAATTCTGGGAACTGTTGTTTGTTGTGACACCAGAGCTATCTGACAGAGAAGGCCAAATGTATCACAAAACTACGGTTCCCAAAATTCCATAGCATTAAGCCATGACAGTTAAAGTGGGTTCAAGCTATATTATTTCTGCAGTGCAGATGCACCCATCAGAGGCAAAAATGTGCACTTGGACTGCCTTATCCCCAGCCCCATACCACCCACTTACCTGACATAGAGCTTGCCTTTAAAAAAAAAGTGCCCAACTAATTGGATACTGCAAACATCTCTGAATATACAGGAATTCAAATCCAGACTTTGAATTGTTGAATATCCCTCTATCTAAATGAACAGTTTCTGCCAGCTCTACTTTCTTCTATATTTGAATTGTTGAAATCTCAAATTGTTCCCATTCCACTAAGAATGTGGGAAGATTTCCTATTGCTGACAGTGGGAGAATGCAGTGGAGCTTAGTGCCATATAAATATGCCTAGAATTACACTATATTTTTTTTCCCACCAAGCTGCTCCTACAGAAATTTATTCTCACCATGCTGCTTTTTTTGGGACAATAATTAAAACAAAACAGGGCAAATAACAACAATTAAAAATTGTGTATATCAGCATATCATGTGGCTTGGACAATTTTCTCCATGCAATTCTAAACCCTTTATATCTGAAATTTCTCTTCCTACCATCATTACCAAAAATAACTTGAATGGGAACGATTTCCCAATTGATTTATGGTACGTTTATTTACTCCTGGTTTAATAGCTGGAGGACACATTGCACTCACTATAGGGATGCTGCTTAAAATGGCACTCCTGCTGTGGTGTTTCCACATGCACACCCTGTAATGTTTAGAAGCTTTTACCTCATGGAGTGAAGCCCTTACACTGTCACTATCCTTGCTCTCTGTTCCATATTATTGACAGAGCTGGTGTATTCAGTGCTGATTTATACTATAAATCAGTATTGGTGCTATTCAAGATGAAATATTGTGAATTCTTCCAAAGGAGTATAAACTGTAGTGTTGTAAGGATGCCCTAGTTTCTTTGTGAACAGGGACTGGAGCATTAAACTATTTCACATCTCTCATACTGGTAAGTGCTTTGCCCTTCTGTTTTTTCTGTGTGCTTTGCCCTTCAGTTTTTTTCTAAATAATTCTTTAGTTTGTTAGAAAATAAGTTGCTTTGGGAGAAAAAAAAATTAATAATGGGTGAAATACTCATGCAGGACTTTTTTTGTTCATTTTTGCACTTTATCTCAGTGGCCTCTCTTTCAGCTTATTGCCCTTATTTATGTATTCATGTATTGTATTTACATGCCCCCTTTTATTGATTTTATTCATTTATTGCATTTCCATGCCCAAGTGGGACCTAAGATGTCAGAAAGAAAGAAATCAACTAGAATCTATCAATGCAATTTTGAAAACAATTAAAACAATTAAAAAGTCACAATTAAAACAATATAGAATTATTTTGAAACATACAAAATTTAGAAATAAATAAAACACACACCCTAATTTTTTGAATTGTGCCCAGAAACAAACTGGTAACCAGTGACACTGTTTCAACAGGGGAGTTATATACTCCCTATAACTGGCCTTGAACAGCATTCTGACACACATTTTGAACTGGGTGAACTTTCAGAACAGTTTTCAGAGGCAGTCCCACAAACAGTGTGCTATAGTAGTCCAAAGGGGATGTAATCAAGGCATGTGTCATTGTAGCTAGATCTGAAGTCTTGAGTAATGGGCACAGCTGGCACACTAATTTAGCTGTTCCATTGCACACCTGACTACTGCTGAAACCTGGACATCTAAACTCAGAGTTGAATCTAGGAGAATACCCAAGCTGTGAGCCTGAGATTTTTGGGGAATTGTAAGCACAACACAGGCAAAGTCCTTATTTCTCAATTCTACCCTAGTAGCTCATTGAGAGTATCCTAGCATTATCTCATGTTTCATGTTGAATTGCCTCGTCACTGGATTTCCATGGGAAAATATCTTCAAAAGGAAGTTTACCACACCTCCTTTTGCAGAGTACTAACAAGCATTAGCTATGCTGCCATTGCTGTTGCCTCTGAGAGATCCTCTGCCAGTGTCACCCTCTTTTACTGCTGCTGCCCATTAGGTGTTTGGTACATTCAGTCTGGCTCCTCAGCAAGAGCTTTGGTTCTCAGTCAAGAGGATATCCACACACAGCAGAAAGGAAACATTTTTGTCTTTGCGGTGGACCCTGGGGACACCACAGAACACATGTTTCAAGTGTGCTTCAAACTGTTTAAACAACATTGCTTGTTGCTTGAATTTGTAAAAGAAATGTACTGATCGTTTTCAGTTTCTAATTGTCCTATTTCTAATTCCTTGTTTCAAATTGGATGTAAGCTGTTTTGGGTCCTGCTTTCCAGTACCATCATCACAACTGGTGACTTCAATCATCCTTCCACATTCTTTCTCTTCCTTGCAGACTTCTGATTCAGGGACTATGAAATGTGGTCTTGACCACTCTTTTTTCCCCCCAATTAAATTCATTTGTATTACATTTAGTATCATAACAATGAGACATCTGTTTATCTATTGTTTTGTTCTGCTGACTGTATGGAGATTCTTATGCTCTTCAATTCATTAAAGTTCCTCAATTCTTTGTTATTTGTTATTTTTTTGTTTTTTTTTTTTTTTTTTTTTGTTTTTTTTTTTGTTTTTTTGTTTTTTTTTTTTTTTGCTTCTTATAATTATTGAAGTTGATTTAAGCGAAAAATCCCTTAGAAAAGTAAGGGGAGTTTTAAAAGAGGATGAGGAAATTAGTCTCTGAACAAGGAAACTATTTCCCATGCCAATTTACTGATGAACTCATGGTTGCACAGAGAAGTACTATTTAGTACTTTATAGTACTTTAGTGGCAAAATAAATACTTATATAAACTAGGGTAGTAAAGACAAGTTACTAGCTTTTCACCCTTAATAAGAAAAGGGACTCCAACACATTAAGCCACCTTGTCAGAAATAATCAGCAATTACAGGGACATTTTTCACTTCTTGCATGGGAGAAAAATGATGAAAATCACTCCCCCATCAAGGTTTCTGCAATTAATGCATGAAGCCCCTGCACAAAACCACTCTTTTCCCCCTTAAAGAAAAGCACATACAGCAAGCATAAAAGAAAATAATTTTTGGTCCAAAAGTCACAACCAACCCATCCAATGCTTCCACTTTCAAAAAGTGCATGCAAAAGTCATAATTTGTACAGAAGTAATTTATACGATTTGTGTGGAAATTCACTTTGCAAATTGTATATACTTCTACCAAAATATATACAAATGTGAAAACTTTTTATCATCTTCTGCAGTGAGAAAAAATGTGTTTCTTCATTTTCCATCATGAGAATGAGGTCAGTGAGGATTTACATTCCTATTGCAAAAATAATATGATTAGCTATAGTTTGGTAATAAGAACAAGCTTTATCTTTAATTTAAAAGAATATTATGAAGAAAGTTGTTGTTTAGTTTGCAGACTTCCCAGTGCTGTCTTCAAGTCACAACGTAGCTGAGCTATGTGGAAAGATAAGACTTCACATTCAGTATTTCACAGTCTGTGTCAGTGTGAGGTCTACCAAATAGAAATGTATTGGGCTGTGAAGTTAAGGATCATAATGCCCAGGTGCTATTTTTATTCCACCACTTCTTTTGTAGCATTTATAACTAAAACAGAAGCATTGAAAATGTGCAGGGCAGAAGAACGGGGCAGCATGAGTTGAACTGGGAAATGTCAGTAGAATGCCAGCAAGAGATGACGGTAGTGGTGGGGTGCTATTTATACGATAGCAGTAGGTCAAGAAAGTAGAGCAAGAATAATTATCTATTATTGCTTTATGGAAGAATACTGTGCTCCTTAAACAGAGCTTCACCATTGTGAAATGGAGTTCACAGGCTTATAGTTCCCATTATTGTTAGATGAGGTTATATGCCAATTTCCTCTAAACATGCACATGAATTTTCTCCAGTCAATTATAAGCTTAACAAGTGGAGCTGTATAGTGCTCAGCCTTTTGTGCAAGAAAGCTCTCTTGGGTACAGTCAAAGTATAAGGCACAGTCGAAACTTTGTGAAATGATGATTCACCACTAGAACATAAAGAGAACTTCTCTAACAGGTTCAGAACTTTATCGTCATCATCATCATTGTCATCAACATATTTCTTCCTGGAACCTTTGTTTAGCCTAGCAGGTGTTTCTTCAAAGCATCTCTATCTGCTTCAGTGGACAGAGCCCTGATTAGCTGGACTTGGCATGAGAAAAAAACAAAATCCAAAACTTTATTTCTGATTGTTTAACAATTAAGCAATTTTTACTCCTTTGTATTTTGTTGTACTGTAGCATATATTATCTTGCATTATTATATTAAATATTATGCAAAGGGACCTTGCAGCACTTTTAAGACAAATAGAAAGATAGAAGTTGGTAGCATGAGCTCTCGTAGACATGAGCCTACTTCCTCAGATACATTCAGATTCATTCAGATGTGAGTTTCTCACATGTATATGAGATGAGATTCCTTATATGTCAGCATGGTGTAGTGGTCTGAACACTGGACTATGATTCTACAGATCAGAGTTTGAATCCTGACCTGGCCATGTAAACCCATTGCATGACCTTGGGCAAGTCACATTCCCTCAGCCTCAGAGGATGGCAAACCCCCTCTGAAAAACTTGCCAAGAAAACCCCATGATAGATTCACCTTAGGGTCACTATAAGTCAAAACTACTTGAAGGCACACAACAACAGCAACAACAATAACAACAACAAGTGTGTGCTCTCATAGATTTGAACCTACTTCCTCAGATGCATTCAGAAGTATTGAGATGTGAGATTCCTCACAGGCATCTGATAGAGGAGGCTCAAATCTAGAAAAGCTCATCCTACAAACTCCTATCTTTCAGTCTCAAAGGTGCTGCAAGACCCCTTGGCATACTGCTTTTCCAAACTAACAGAGCTATTGTATGTGTCTTCAGATTTTATATTAAATATTACCTTTTTTTCCAACCTAGTCCCAGCTATGTATTTGTGGAAATAGTAGATAAATGATTAATTCCCAATATGATTCTCATTAAGTTTTATGATGAGGCAGGCCACAATCTGGGGGATATATAGGAAAAATCCAACCTAGATCCTCACCTCAGAGAAGTGTTTAAACTCACCCGGCTCAGTGTTGTCCCTTTATGCCAATGTTTACTTTTTTCAACATTAGTGAATAGGGTGCACTTTTTTACAAGGATGAAACATAAAAAAGTATCTGATGATAGGATGTTGCAATTGCTACAAAACCTGTTCATCATGTCAGTTTGTGAGGGACAGAGGCCAGACCAACATTGGTGTGTGTAAAAGAACAGTCAGATGCAGTCAGCCTGTGACAAGAATCCTTGTCCTTCCATTGATCAATATGATGGACACTTTTGTTATTAAAAAAGAAAAAGCTGAACCAGTTCATACACTGAATGAAATAGAAAGCCAGCAAGATAAGTAAGTGAAGAAAGAGTGAAACTATACAGTCTTATATGAATTCATTATGCTACATGGTTGATGTAGCACTCTTACTCCTTCATCTCTGTCTCCTTCTGTTTCTAGAGTCCTGACCAATCACTGCCAATCTTTATGTTTAGGTTCATGATGCCACCTTTCGAAGAATCTTCAGCTCTTATTTTCTCTTTGCTGGTTTGTATAATTGGTTTGTATAGAACCGAGGGGGGGGGGGGGGGCTTTAGAATTTTAAGGCCCAGACAGACAGGCCAAAATAAATCTGCTTTGAGTCACTTTGAAGATATGCTTTTTAAATGACACACACATCTTAAGAGACCAAAAGCTGTGCCAAAGCTGCATTCCAGTCCTTAGGAGTGGTGCATGGCTTTGGTTCGGCTTCTGGCCTCATAGGATGCATGCATCATTTAAACAGCATACCTCCAAGGTGACCCAAAGCAGTTTCATTTTGGCCTGTCTGTTTGGGCCTTAACTTTCAAAATTCCATAGCCAGTCACAGAGGATGGGGCCACCAATGGCTACAATCAGGATGACTAGTCTCCAGCTTATCAGAGCCAGTGTGCTTGCTGTCTATATCATTTGTTAGAGGTGGAGGACATGGATTGACATGGGCAGATCTCCCATAGGCACTGTGTGAACAGGATGCTGGAGTAGATAGATCTTTGCTGTGAACCAGTGTGACTCTTCTGAAACATTTTTAAGCTCTGGCTGCTAGGCTTCACCAGGTAGGCATACTTTACAGTTTTCCCTCTGTTTCCATGAACAATGTCTTAAAGCATTCTCTCTCTGTTGTAGTTGCCAGTTCTGATTTATGGTGACCCTAGGACAAACCTATCATGAGGTTTTCTTGGCAGAATTTGTTCATTTCCCCTTTCCTTCCTCTGAGATAGAGAGAGTGTGACTTGCCAAAGGTCACTCAGTGGCTTTCTATAACTGAGCAAGGATTCGAACCCTGGTCCCTCAGTGTCCTAGTCTAGCACTCAAACCACTACATCACATGGATTCTCATCTTTTCACTATACTTTCAATATATTAAATTGGACTTGTGACCAATGTTAAACTCACTCTCGTCTACTACCAAGCAGTCAGGTATGTTGCACCAAACTATCATAAATCTATGATGACAATAAAGGCTATGCGGAAAATGTTATTAATAAGGTATTTGATGATATACAGATTATCTCTTTGGAAAGATTCTGCTTTTGGTCAAGGAGGAATTACATATAACTCTCTGGGAGGACAGAAATAATTTCCCTCTAACTTCTGAGTGGACACCCCATAAAATGACTAATGATCTATTTAATTGTCCTATCTAAAAGACCATAGATATGACTAATGGACAAAATAAACCAACTCTAGTAGCTACACATAGTTACTTACCATTCCTAAAGTAATGAAGCATGATTATAAGCGTTCTGCATTTTTTCTTACTAATTTTTTGACCATTCAATGTCTATCTTTGGAAGTCTGAACTGTTCTGCAGAAATTGCCTCAATGACAGCATTGAAGTTATCTTTAAAAATTACTGGATTCATATATCACATTATAGCTGACATTTCTTCATAGAAAACCACAGGAAAAACATAGTTTGAGCAGTATATAATTCTGAAACAAACCTGAGATTGAAAATAAGTATCGTGATGGAGTGATGCTTAAAAGCACATTACCTAGTTTACTGTGTATGTATGTCTGCTTGTATCTACATGTGTATGTTTGTGTGTGTGTGTGTGAGAGAGAGAGAGATTCATTCAGCCTAGCTGCTGTTGATTCACTCTTAAATGTATGACAGCAATAATATGTATAATCCATGTCCCATTTAAACCAAAAACCCATTAACGTTTACTTTTGGTACTTTTTTTGTTTTCTTTTACTGTAGAGAAAGCAAAAATTATAGATCTAGAGGAAGTAAATAATAAAAAGGGACACACAAAAATTTACACTTAAAAACTTAAATATGTCAATCATAATTCAACTGACACAGTCCATTCTTTGAAGACCCATTATTACCAAGTGAAAATAATAGACCAAAGATATTTTTGTCCAGACTTGGTATTCCAATAGTGAACAAATGGAAAAGTATTATATCCTATCATCATGAAAGATACCTGGCATTTCCCATCCCCTTGTGATGTGTGGTGAGCCAGAGCATTTCTTTGATATAACAATTTCTAGCTTAGCAGCCACAGGCATATCTAAAGCCAACCGCAATTGTTTTCTCACCTGATTTCACATGGAATTTCATGTTGCTTGAATGCATACATCATAGCTTCTATAGGATCTCCTGTGCTATTTAGTATTACATGTAAATTATTCAGTGAGAGAAAGGGACTATTGATTTAAGGCTAGAGGTAAGCTTCTTTAAAGTTAGCTCAGTACAACTCTTTCAAGGAATGGGATGTTAAAAGGCTCAATAAATATGCCTCAGATCAGTAGTGATGTTGTAAATAGCCACAAACTGTGCTTGCTTACAGCATACCTTTTATATACTCATTGTTGTTGTTGTTTACATAGGAGTGGGAAAATATTTGAATTTAAAAGAAATCCTTGGAAAAGGAGTTTTCAGAAATACCTGATGAGAAGAATCCCAGAGAAGTAATAATATTCATAGTATGGGACTTTTTCTATGAGGAAAGTGCATGCATACATATTTTGAAACTAGCTTTTTCAGAACTGAGAGTAGAAAATATACTGAAAATAGAAAATATACTGAAAATAGAAAATAGCAACATTTCTATACAGAAAACACATTGCCTGTACAGAAAATGAGATTTCTGTCATTACTCAGAGCTTTTTTTCTCTACACAAAAGTTTTTTTCTTCTTCTTTTTTTGCACAGAATAAATCCCAAACTATGTGTAGGCTGCAAAAACTGTTGCTTTTGGTGCCTTTCTTGCAGCAAGAAGGGAAAAATTGTAAAATTATTGTTCTTGCTTGTGAGAATGAAATTTATAAATACACACATCCCTAGTTACAAGATTAAAGAAACCAGCAATGATGTCCTGTGTTGTCCATGTTCTGTATTGCCTTGTGATGCATCTGAACTTTGTTCTATTGCTAATGGGATCTTCTTCTGAGTTGACCCTTGCCAGTTTGTTGTTCATAGCTGGCAAATTGGGTTAAACAGTTAGATGATCATTGCTTGTAGCATCCTTCACTGTCTTTATACTTGCTTAGTGCAGATGTTTTTGTGTGGCACTAGAGTAAGAATTAATGACACAGAAGTTCAAGTTTCCTTTTCTAAATCTGTAAATGTAGCTTGAGGAATGAGAGAAAAAAATGCTATTCATCTACAACACTAAGATTTCTGCTAGCTGGTGTTCTGCAGAACATCTTGTTTGGAATATAGGAAGCTTGCTGGGGCTAAAAAAGCACACCCTTTCATTATGCTACTTCAGTGATGTTTTCTCAACATTATGTCACAAAGGAAAAGATATATTGCTAAGATTTGTGATCTCAGATGTCAACATGTGTATTTCATTTAAGTTCCTATAAGCACCTTTTAGATGGAAAAAGATATTGACCTGGAAAATCACAGGATAGATAAGCAAGGTAGTGAATGATACTCAAGATCAGCAAGTTCCCCAATTCCACACTGTCATGATGTTCAAAACTTGCTGTGACATTTTTCAATACTAGCACCATCATCAATCACAATGGTGACAAAAAGCTATAGGATGTGTATAGGATTGTACTGTAAGACACATATCTATAAGAAAGAAGGATCTACACTGACTATCAAAGCCTATTTTTTTCCAACTTAATGTATTTAGGTTTTGATCCATTGTATTTTGAAGGAGGCAAATGATTTAGTTGAATCCTGAAATCATCTGGTTCTAATTGACTTGGAGCAAGTATCAGTTGTAAGAGACAAGCCTTACCTTAGCTCCAGAGCAGATCAGCATAGTATAAAACAATTTGGATCACTCCAGAGATATGGCCATCTAAAACAAATGGGGAAAAGTTCAGAGAGTGTTACCTGTTTAAGCATTCCTCACCATGTGTTCTTCTTTGCATGAGGAGATGCTTTCATCATCTGCAATGTGCTTTTTCTAATGCTAAGAGGCTCCTGTTCACATACAGTCCCACTGTATAAGCAAGAACTCTGAGAGCTCTGATGCAGTAAAAACAAACTATAAAACTGAGGATTACCTAGGATATTACCATTGCAGTTAAAGTGGATTATCTACAGTATATAACACTATATTACTGTAGTGTGAATAGGTCCCTGGAAACTAGAATTTCAGACTCTGATTCAAGGTAAACCATATTCCAGATTTGTCGCAGAGACTTTAAATGCTGGTCCTGAATGCAATACTATTGGAAAGGACTGGACTGGATATACAGTACACTGAAATTGAATCCAAAGCAATATGAGCTGAAATCCAATTGATAATCTTAAGTAGAGTAAGCCAACAGAATCAATACAAATTACATAAATGTAAGCTTAGCACACACTCATGCATTAAAATGGAACTGCTCCATATAGACCAGCAATTGAATTTAGGCCCATGTTACCTTCCAGATGTTGTTGACTGCAGGTCCAAGCAGTACCCACCAATTTGCTACACTGGCTATCGTTTCTGGAAGTCACAGTCCAACAGCATCTGAAGGACTGCACTATTTGCCGCATCTAAGCCATGGTCTTTATTGTTAGGCATCCATTTATAAGAAATAATTATTCTACAAGAAATAAATTTTCTCAAAGACTCATTAAGACTGAAATTCTCTAATCCCTTATCTAAGAGTAAATGAATGTATTTGACTGGATGTAAAGGCAGATTTACAGTTGAACATTAAGAAAATAAAAATAATTAACATAAATTATTTACATATCTTTAAAACTGACAATGGAGACATTGAAATAGTTTTAAAATTTTCCATCCCATGGCCCACTCATTAATCAGAATTGGAAATGAAGTTAAGAAATCAGAAGAAGACTAGGACTTGGAAGGGCAGCTATGGAGGAACTTGAAAAGGTCCCAAAATGTAAAGATATATAATTGAACATTAAAGTTGGGATGGCTCATGATATTGCATTTCCAATTTCTACATATGGTTGTGAAGCCTAGACAATAAAGAAAGCTGATAGGAAGAACATCTACTAATTTGAAATGTGGTGCTGGAGAAGAGTTCGGTGGATACTGTGGACTAATTTTAAAAACACACAAATAAATGGGTCCTGGAACAGATTATGCCTGGACTCTCCCAAGAGGCCAAAATGACTAAACTGAGTCTGTCATACTTTTGATGTGTCATGAGATGACATGACTCACTAGGCAGAAGAATAAAGAAGATGGCCACATTACAGATGGATGTACTCAATCAAAGAAATCATGGCCCTGAGTATGTAGGACTGCAGCAGAGCTGTTGATGACAGGGTGACCTGGCGGTCTCTCATTAATAGGGTCACCTTAAGTCAAAGTTGGATTGATAATAGTCAGCAACAGAGCTGCAGTGTAAATGTTCTTAACATTTCTTTAATGTTATCAGATGTACTTTATCAGATTTAGTTGTGATAAATTATAGAGAGAGAGGAGGGCAGGGGGGATGGAGAGAGATTTAAAAATAAAAACTACATCAGTGGCTTTTTTAAAAAAATTCCCCATTCCAGATCATTCCTAGAGTGTTTGCAATGAGCAGCATGTTGACTAAACTTTGTGTTTCTTTTTAAAGAGAGGCTGTTAGTGCTATACAAGAAAATATTTCATGACATCCTGATGTTCACACTGTGTGATAATATGTGTGTGGTTTTTAACATGAAGTTTAACACTCTGAAGTTGTAAATCTGTCCCTTTTCAGGGGGGCTAAGTTCACTCTAAGTAATTTTTCCAGAGTACCAAATAAAAATAAGTGCCACTTTAAACAAAATTAAAACATTTTGCAGCACCTGCTAGATGTGGCAGCCCATCAATGTCACTGCTAACAACGGAGCATCAATCACAATGCACTTGAAATACCTCATACCATAATAGACCCAGCTTGTCATGCTTGGCTTCCACCTTATCTGAATTATAAGAGCAACCTAGTTCTGTATCTCTAAGGTGGGGGAGAGGAAACTTAAATAATCAGATTCAGCATTGACAAATGTCATTATGTTACAGAAGTCCTTACTTTCTTCCTCTTTCAAAATGCTGCTTTTCCTTTTCATGTTTTGAATTTGATTGTTCGGCCACTGGAGGGATCTAATTGCTTGCCAATTGTTCCTCGTTTCCTTTCTCTCATAAACAAAAGCTTTCTTCATTCTCCTTTCCCAATATAAGAAGAACAAAATTTAAAAGATGACTTGAATTGCTAGGTGTTCCTTTGTCCTGTTTCAAATTAACAATTTCAGTGCTATCATTCCCAGTGATGTTTAGCTTGTCTGGTAACTTTGAGAAAATTCTGGTGGAATTTAGCAATCCATCAGAGCATGCAAAGGAGTAAATCAACATTGGAAATACAGTACCTTCGCTTCCTCATGCTAGCCCTATTCAAGTTTTCAAATTAAGGGTTAAATGAACTTGTGAGTCTAGATATTGAGGATAAGCATAATATTTCAACTGCTGTCCTCAGAGTGTGGCCAAATATTTGCTACAGGAAATATTGAGCTATTTCTGTACACCCCACAAATGGTGGAGAAATATGGAGGTAAAAAGCAATCACTTTTAATTTTTATTGCATTTTTCAGAATCACATTGCATTCTTATCCCATCTCCATGTCATATTGCATTGTGACCTTTCTCCAGTTTCCCATCTAGAAATTTGATCTGATATAAAATATACATATTTTTAGTTGTGCATATTTTTTCAGATGTGTACATGACTTTGAATACATTATAGTCCCACAAGCTGCACACATGTGCAGATTTCTGAGGAAGAATGTATGTTTTCCTGCTGCCAGTCTCAGGGGATATGAGGGGCTGTTTAAATGGAGAAGTACAAAGCCAATGAATTTCTTTTACACTCCTATGAAGACCTCTGGTTTTTGAGGGCTCTGTATTACATTTATTAAGTGTATTTAATATGTTTAACTACATTAAAAAGATACAAAGGCTCCTCTTTTCAGAAGCTCACTCTCAACCTGAGATGAACAATGAGGATAGGTGGGAGGGGACAGAGCTAAAACACTTGTACTATTGTACTCCTTCTTGTTTCTTTACCTAACTTTTAAACAGAACATTTGAACAGAGCTACTTCCTATGAAATACATAGTTTGGCACTGAGGTGGAGTATTCCATTCCAAACAGCATGATTATTTTTACTCCAGGGGTTGTTATTCCTGGAAGATCCCAACTAGCTTAAGAGAGGAATAAAAAGCAAACAAACAAACAAAAAAGCATTTAAGTTGACATTCTTTCACTGTAGATTGCAGGACTAACCACTGAATTGAACTCTCTATAGATCGAGTTAATATCCCTCCTATCTCCTTCTTCCCAGCTGTATTTCCTCAAGGTTTCCAAATACATTAGAGTTACCCTAAGAGCCAGATGAACAGATTCATCACCATTGATCAAAACCAACTTCAACGGTGTCCTTCAGATGCGTCAGAAGGTGATTTGAAACAAGTGCCACTTCCTGTCTGTCTTATGTTTTTTACAGCCTCTAGTGAACATCAATAATATGAATTCCATTTTAATTCTTCTGTAAGGGATCTTATTTATAGAGCAATTTCCATTGCGGTGTCTTGTCCATGTGAAATGATTGCCAACTCAGACTGCAGTTAAAGTTTACAGCTTAGGTCTCCCTTCAAGGTACAATATGGATACTACTCTTCTCCCCCCCCCCCCCCATGATAGTAATTTAAAATCCAAAGCACAAGGAACATATTAATTCCTCACAAAAGTGGGACAATGAAGCCATTCTGGGATTTAGACTGGCTTTAAAGTAACTTCTTTAAAGGGCAGACTATCACCCAGAGCAGAGTAAAGGCCCTGCTGACATGGAAAACACCAGTCACTATAGCATAGCTTCATTCATTCATTCATACATGCATACATATGTGTAAGTGCATATAAATCTATGTTTATATCTATATCTGAGAGCCAGTGTTTTTTAAATGTTTGACTACAACTCTGGAGACCAGAGTTTCAATTCCCATCCAGCCTCTAAGCTCAAAATACAGTCGGTCCTTCTTATACACAGATTTTTTTTATACATGGATTCAAGCATCCACGGTTTGAAAATGTCCCCAAAAAGTATAAATTTTAAATATCAAACCTTGATTTTCCATTTTTTATAAGGGACACCATTTTGCTATGTCATTATATTTAATGGGACTTCAGCATCCATGGATTTGGGGATCTTGGAACCAAACCCCAGCATATAGCAAGGGCCCACTGTAAACTGTAAGCAGGTTCCACTGTTGAAAGAATTGTTCTCTGGGTTTAGCTTTCATTAGTTGTAATAATTTGCCCTTCACTGCAATCTCCATTAATTCCAGATTAGGGTCTTCTTGATGGGTACTATAATGCAGTGTCCAACTGGTAACCAATAGGAGTAAAAATAGCCCTGGTGGTGCAGTGGTTAAATGCCTGTACTGCAGCCACTCACTCACAAACCATAAGGTCATGAGTTCAATACCAGCAAAAGGGCTCAAGCTCGACTCTGGCTTGCATCCTTCCAAGGTTGCTAAAATGAGTACTCAGATTGTTGGGGGCAATCAGCTTACACTTTGTAAAACACTTTGGGAGTGCTGATAAGCAGTATAGAAATGTACTTTCCATTGCTTCTGCCAGAATAGGCTGTCCACATGGGACAAAAGGCCCATGTTCCCCATCCCCTGGCCTCGTGTCCTGTTTTGCTGATACAGGCTCAAATTCTGGGGCCACGATTGGGCCAGATCCTGGCAGACCAGACTTAGATGTGGTGGATCCTTCATAGTCCCAGGGTAAACAGCCCTTAATTCAGGTCTATTTTGTTAATATGACAAAACCTGTTTAGATGTCTCCCATGCTCCTAGCATTTCCCTTGCATCTCTCCACATTTCATGCATGATGTGGAAATGGGGCACCTGGCTAACCCACATAGTCATACACCTCATTTTTGCATCAGGCACTGCAATGAGGGTCAGCTCACTAGCAGAGAAAAGGACGAAAGGTAAGGTAGTGGGTCACCAAGTTTTCCTGGCCTGTTTGCTCAGGGCCATAGACAGGAAATATCAGATCCAATAATTGATGCTATTGAAAAATAAATCAACATATGTGGTCCTTTTGACTAATTTACTGTGATAGATTGAGATTTTCTTGGCTGAGAAAAAATGGGGAAATCAAAAGGCTTTGGGGGATTGTCAGGGGATTCAGGAGACACAAAACCGGGTCTGAATGTGGCCCATGAGTCACACTTCATACCCTTGAACATTAAACTCCCCATAACAACTGAGAAAATGCCCATGTTTATGGCAAACAATGTCCCCACATGAATTCATGGCTTTTGTTGCTGTTACTTTCAACAAAACACTCTGCAAGGAGAGATGGGCACCAATAGGCTTGTGACATTATTGGAAGAAAACATGAATGGTCCCAATTAATTGCTGTATGCCACAAAATCAAGATGCAAGCTTGCATGCACCCTCGAGCTGTCATTGCCTTATTTTTAAGAGGTCCACAAAATAGATAGTTTAGGCATGGGGCCTATCACCTGGGCTTGCCGGATACTTCTGGACTTTACAACGGATGCCCATGGTTAAAAAAAAGAAAGGTTAAAAATGATGAGGTGCTTTTCCTAACCATAGCTTCTGTGCATTTTATGTGAACAAATCCAGCTGAACCACCAATTTCTAATTAGGTCCTTATGATTTCTTTCTAGTTAAAAAATCTATAGCATCACTGACTTTGAATATTGTCTCTTTGGGGAAGTAATGCCAGAAGTGAGCATAAGAGGTACACAAAGTCTTGACATTTAGAATATTAGAGGGGTGGGGTGGAGAGATGAGAATGTTATGTAAAAAATAAAGAAAAGTTTTCAGAGAACTGATGTGGAAATTAGCCTTTGTGTATAACCTCAACAGTTCAGCAGCACTACAAATTGGATCAACAAGGAATTCATTTATTAGGGCATAATTTCTTCCAAAGCAGCAGTGAATAACACTTTTCTCTCCACTTTATTTGGTTTTGTATTAATTAGGCTGCTTTGCCTACTTTCTTTCCATACTAATATTAAGAAAATTAGACAACAGATACATTGTCTGACCATGAGGATCAGCCTGACAGAGCAGAAGGTTAAATAAAGGCACTAACCATTGTATAATGTCATAATTTAATATATTATCATAAATCCTTATGGCATTGCATTTCTAATTAGTAAACACTGGTTTAAAGATACTGACCAAAATGCAACATGTTCCAAAAACATCTGCTGCACATGCCACAGTTAGGAAGTATGCATTCCATTTTGCGATCCTACTTCGAGCCTAATATAATCCCTTCTGTTGTTGTTTTTAAAATTACAGATCTCTGTCATCCTGTCTAATAGAAGACAATACATTCAGATAATAAATAAGCATTAGGCTTACCTGAGAATACTCCCTCCGTGGTTTCAAAGCTGAGCCAAATTTTCCTAGATTTTTTTCCTTGAAAAGTTTGAGTACCCTCTTCCCCTATGAGGACAGGAGTGGTGGGTGACGTCCATGTCAGTGTGCCCACTTCAGCTTTTAATCTTGAATACAAATGAGATATCTGTTGTGTCTTACCTGAAGGAAGCCTCTTCAGATGAAGAAGCTGAGAGGTGAGATTCCATGCTGTAAACCAGAGGTTCTCGGCCTTTGATCCTCCAGCTGTTTTGGACTTCAGCACCCAGAAGCCTTTGCCAGCATAGCCAATGATGAGAGAATCTGGGAAATGAGAACCACTGCTCTAAACAGAGACAGAAGAGGCTAGGAGACCTGCACCAAGACTGTTCTATGCAGCTTCTGAAGATCATGAAGTAGACACAACAATTCACTATGTGAAACACTGTAGGCTTAACTGCCAGTTGCAATGGACCAGGAAACACTATCATTCTGGTTCAGCAATGAGCCATCAAACACACCAAGTAAACTTGGGCCAGTTATCTCTGTCTCAGATTGAACCAAATACACAGAGCTGTTGTGAGGATGATGTCTGGAAGAGGAGAATTATGGATTGTGCCTTAAGTTCATTGGAACAATGGTAGGCTATAAATATAATTATTACATGTAATTTCTGAACACACTGTAGAAGTTATTTCTGAATTAGCCTAGAAAAGAAATAAACTTGAGATAAAACTTGATTACTCACTGGTCTGTCAAAAAAGTAGATGCTTCTGTTGTGGGTCAGTGATTGAAGATTCACATATCTTTGTGTTTACAACCATTATGTTAACCCAGTGCGTCCTGAACTGTAAGCCTCTCCAAATGTTAGGCATTCAGCAACTACATAATGCATTGGACAGCTACACTTCTTATTTTCAAAGGCTGCCTATTGTTACAATGTATTTTATTTATCGTTCATAATTGTGCTTGTCATTGAATAGAACGCTTTTCTAAGCTGCACATGTACATGGAAGAAACACCGTCAGTTACTCTTGCCTTTTGTGACAATCTTCTTAAGAATGCTATGTAAGAAAGAACCATAATAGAAGAGTATTCAACATTAATCCATTCACAGATGAATCAGTGGGCTGTTATCAAACAGGTCCCAACTGGATGGCATTTGTGGAATTTCATCACTTATTATATATCATCCAATAAAATAAATGTCAACTTTTCTTGAAATGAAGTGTGGAATTGCCTTGACAACTGAACACCAATCAGGCAGCATAATCTAGGCAAGCATTCAAAGCCACGTATTGCAATACAACCCCACAAATTAATTAGTATACAATTTCCATAAAAGATAAGATTAAACACTTTTCAATTAAACTGGTAAAGAGTTCCAAGATGTGTTTGTGTTTTCACAGCTACTTACATAAATAGATTTAGGTTTTTATTGGCCCCCAACACTAGGAAAGCACAATTTTTGAAAAACGGATTTCTTAACAAAACAACAACAAAAAATACAGTCAGCTAGGTTTTTCCCCTTAATCCATACTTTTCCATTTTGTGAGGAGAAATGTGGTGTTAATCTCACATTACTCCTATTTAGAGCAGACTTACTAAAATCAGTAGAACTTATGTTCACTGTAAGTAACAAATTGCATTCATTTTAATGGGTCTACTCTGGGTAGAATTTAGAATGAGAGTGAATTTAGCCTATAATATTTTCCACCATTTCATTTTAAAATAGATGAACCTAGCTTAAAGAAAAATTGCTGCTGTTGGTATGAAATTTCAGAATAACTTTCACTGTAGGAGAATCAAGACAGGTCTATAGCCACATAAAGTCTAGAAGGTTTATTGTGGCATAAACATTTGCAGACTACAGTCTGCTTCAACAGATGCATAAAGTGTTATCTCTGTTGAACATTATGTATATTGTTGCTACATGTCATCAAGTTGGCTTTGACTTGGAGAACCTCTGTAATGAGAGATTTCCAAGATATCCTTTTCTACTCTTATAAATTCAAGATCATGACTTCCTTGACAGAATGAATCCGCCTATAATATGGTGTTTCTCTTTTTCTACTTCACTTTATCAAGAACTATTTTGTTATCTTGAAATAGGTCAAAAGTGAATAATCTATATTTAATCAGTTTGGTCTCTACTGAAAGTTCAGGCTTGATTTGCTCTTTGACCCAAGTCAAAAGAAGTGTTTAGGAAGCGTGTCAGGCTTTCACACACACACACGATTTCTGAATCATTTAGCAGCATTTTACCAGCACTTAAGAGCTGATCTGAAAATCTTCATTGTCTCTGTTCAATAGGAATGTAATTCTTTGCTACTTTATTTATTTACTATATTTATACCCCGCTCTTTAGCCACAAAGTAATTCTAGCAATGATCTCCCCACTGCAAGTGGTCTATGGCCCGTTACAGACGGGCCTAAAAGTGCGCGCTCTGCACGTGCTAGGGTTAGAAAGGGGCATCCTTTCCAGACGCCACCAACCCTAGGACGTGCGGAGCGCACACAAAATGGCAATGGCCGTTTCACACGGCCGCCGCCATTACTACGTCACGACCACACCACCTCTAAATGGGACGGCATGGTTGTTACGTAGTGGGGCTGCACGAGGGCGCTTAGTGAACCCTTTCCGCGGCCCTGGAAGGAGCTCCGTTTCAGAGCTCCTTCCAGCTTTGCGTCGCTGGGCGCAGCCTTTAGATGGCTGTGCCCAGCAACGCAGAGAAGAAAGGGGCCAAGCAGCCCCTTTCTCCTCCTCCCCACTGCCGCAGGGTGTCATTGGAGCTTGAAGCCCCAAGGATACCCCTTTCCGGGCCTCGGGGAAGCGGCCTTTTGCCGCTTCCCTGCGGCCTGGAAAGCGGCGGATTGGGGCCTCAGCAGCTGCTGCTCTGGCCACTGAGGCCCTGATCCGGTGGGGAAAGAGGCAGGCCGCTGCTTTTCAGCGGTCTGTAACGCACCATTATTTCTCAAGATGATTCACAGTTTAGACATTTTTCTGTTCAACATTTGCACATGTTTTTTCTGCACAGGAAAATGCAATTTCCTGTGCAGAAAAAGGCTACAGTGCAGGAGTTTTTCTGCACAACATTTGCATGTGGGGGTTTTGCACATGATGCAAAATCTTCTGTGTAGGAGTTTCCATTTGGATAAATGAAGAACTGCAAAGATTCTTGTCAATCCAGTATTTTCTTGTTAGAATTTCCCAACAACTGAGAAATAAATTTCTTGATTATTATTTAAATATTTTCAAATATTCTTTCTATCGCTTCAAACTCAAACTAATAAGACAAAAATTTTGGCTTTGCAGTTTTCAAGACAGATATTCATATAGTAAATCTAATGCTGTTTCAGTCACCAGTCTTTCCTCACACTGATGCTTCAGGTAGGTTGCCCTCCTCTTTAATTAAGAGACAGATAAGTGTTTATTCTCAGACACTTTCCTTCTTCTCTCATCTGAAAAAATGAGCAAACTATAAAAAGAGAAGAAAAGGGGGGGGGGGGGGAGAAAAGAATGTTCTAAATACAAAGAGAATGCCAAAGATGGGAGTGAAGCTGCCTTTGTGGCTTCAGTGGTAATCATTACTGACCAAAATTGACTTTATAAAATGGCAGAACTAGGTTACAATGTTCCTCTTAATACATCATAAACATGATGGACAATAAAACACAATAATAATAAAAAAGAAAAGACTTGCTTGGACTAAACATAGTGGAGGTGCTGCCAGAGTAACCTCACTGCTCTAGGAAAGGTGTCACCAAGTAAATTAACGTAAGGAAATATGACATCTATATATTTAAAAGAGACCTAAAATACTCTGCTACGGTTATAGCGCACCATAACCATGGGTATTGTTACTGATCCTAGCTGTTTTCCTAGCTGATATATCACATTATTCACATGCTAAACAAACTCTTTCCACCTGGTTGTACTGAAGGATTATCAGAGTCTCTTTTTTGGTACTATCAATACCAGGAAAGTAGCATTTAACTTAAAATTAATGCTTATTTGTTTGAAAATAAACCAGTTTCTCTGCTGTCCTTGAAAAGCTGGAAATAGCATCTACAAATGAAATTGAAATAAAACAATGCTTCATGGCTTGCTTTTCAGTCTGTGTATTCTAAAGGAACTGTGGATGGGTTTTTAAAATTGTATATAAGAAACAAATAGGGGTAGGGGTAGGTCAGCTGCACAAGGCTATGATGTCATATTCAAAAATGAATCAAACTAAACAACACTTGATGAAAACAAAACATCTCCCCTCCTGAACTATATTATTTCAAAATCAAACACATGTACTTTTGTGATCAGTGGAAGATCAATGGAAGCAAGACACCTGTTGGAGCGGGTAGAAATGAAAACCAGATTCAATATATTTCCTAACAAATTTTAGTGCATATGTAACTTGGCCACAGTCCTGCCATAGGCTGTGAACAAGGACACCAGGCAGGCCTGAGAAGGTAATAAGATCCTGAAGGCCAGCTCTCCAACTTGGCATCATTGAGTACAAATGGATAGAATACCCTTGGAGTCTCCTTCCTTTAAGCAGAGGCTGGATGGCCATCTGTCAGGGATGCTTTGATTTGGATTTCCTGCATGGCAGGGGGTTGGACTGGATGGCCCTAGTGGTCTCTTCCAACTCTATGATTCTGATTCTATGATTCTATATTCAAAAATGTTCCAAAAAAAATGGGTGAACAAACCTGTTTCTTAAGGGCAAGAAACCATGAAGAGAAGAATCCTAGACTGGTGAGAATCTTCTCATTTCAGGATTTATTCTATGAAAAATTGTGTGCATGTGGCTATTTTCTGTAGAAAACAGCCTCCCCCCCCCCCCCCCAGGAAACAGCCTTTTCTGCAAAGAAAATAATACTTCTGTGCAAGAACATTATTCTGCTTCCTGTGCATAAAATGCTTAATTTGGGGATTTATTTCACACAAATTTCACACATGGATGTTTTGGGCATAAAACTTTTTTTGTTTTTGCAGAAGAAATATTTATGCATACATAAATATTATTTTCCATGCAGAAAAGACTAGTCCTGCACAGAAAACACTTTTTTTCTGTACAAAACAACCATGTGGAGATTTTGATTTTATACAGAGTAAGTGGTGAATTGAGAATAATCTTCAAAAATTAAGTTTTGAAGATTTTGTCACAGCAGGAAGAAATTTTCTAAAATAAGTTGTTGTGTCCTTTGAGAAGAAAATTTGTAAAAAAAAATGCATCTTTGTCATTATTATTATTATTATTATTATTATCCTTTATTTATGAAGCGCTGTAAATTTACACAGCGCTATACATACAATCTTTTATTTAGACGATTCCCTGCCCTCGGGCTTACAATCTAAAAAGACAAGACACAGAAGGAGAAGGGAGTGGTGGAGGGAAAGGGTAAGAGGTCCAGCAGTTCCTCTCTACCTCCAAGGCCTGGACCAAGGCAGATGGACTGGAGGGAGGGCGAGGCTTCAAAATGGAAGGTTAATCATTTTCCAGGGAAAATACATACTCTCAAGTAGGATAAAACATATACAGTACATAACAATACAGGAAATGGTTCAATAAACAGGCACCACATTAAGCAGTGAATTCCAGCAACAGTGCTACTTAGTTTCTGTTGTTGTTTTTGTGATCTTGCACATCATTTCCAACTAACGGCAACCCTAAGGTGGACCTATTATTGGGTTTTCTGGGGCTAAGAAATTGTGACTGACCCAAGGTCTCCCAGTAGTGCTACTACCCTATGGTTAATGGTCCACAGGCAAATGGATGAGAAAATTGATGTTAGCCAGGGACCATTTGCTGAACCAGAATCTATAGTAAATTCCATAGCCTACTGTATAGTATAAATTACATTTCAAAAGCTATTTCTGAAAAATAAGTAGTTATAATTATAGTTTCAAAGCCACAGGTGATGAATATTTTAAAGTAATAATAAATCTTGATCTATTTTTCAAATGTAACTAGAAATTAGGTACCTTTCCTCTTTCATATAACTCCATCTGAATGGTATAAGCTGGTGGCCTTAGTGGCACATTTTGCTCCAGTCTACCTTATCATTTCAGCATCTACGGAATAACCTAAGGAAGCAGTACTAGATATGGCATGGATCAGCCATTGCACCACATTATATCCCTCCTACAACATTTAATATGACAATTATTCCTCATTAAGTTATAGTTCAGTGCTGGCCGAAAGCTTCCATGTCATTAGGGCAGTGAAAATTCTTTCTGTCTAGTCCAAATTTTAAAGGATATTTCCAACATACTGAACCTATTTTGTAGGTTACTTTCAGCTCCTTGATTAGCCCCTTTGAAGTATTAATTAAACCATGGAACTAATTTGGTTTGCCACTGACATGGGAGCCTCCAACCATCACTGATACAATTAGATTGTAATGTAGTTGCACTATATTTACTGGAGTTAGGTATCAATTGTAAGCAAGCATATATATAGCATTGCTAAACAGATAAACATATACATGGAATTATATAAAGGCTTCTGTCACAAGGCTTTTCCTGTCAATGCCTCCAGGTCATCCAGAGATTCCTTGTAAATGACACTGGCCCAACAGATACCTTTAATATACCTTCTCTAAATGCCTAAGGGGTTAGGGCTCCCAGTGTCCTTCTCCTATAAATCTTTCAGTCAGTTTGGTAGCGTGTTTCTTCTGCTTTCCTTGCTATGAATTCACACAATCAGAAGCTTCTCTTGAAACAAACTTAACTTTGTTTACAAACATATTCAGCATGTATGCATGGGATACATAGATACTGTATGGAATGTGGTGGTTTAGTGGTTAAGATGTCAATACTGATGACTGTAAGATCACAAGGTTGGCAGTTTGAGGACCGAGTGCTGCATGATAGATTGAGCTCCTGTCACTAGTCCCAGATCCTGCCAACCTAGCAGTTTGAAAGCATGCGTAGGCAAGTAGATAAATAGGAAGGTAAAAATAAAATGTATAATTTTATTTTTTGCACCTTTGAGACTAACTGAAAGAAAGAAATTTACAGTATGAGCTTTCATATACTTCAATCTACTTCCTTTATTTTGCCGAATGATGCCAGCATTGATGATGTGTTGTCGTTCCTGTGCACCTTGAAGCCATTCCCAACTTATGGCAACCCTAAGGCATAATGTCATGGCTTTCTTGGCAAAATTTGTTCAGAGGAGGTTTGACCCTGCCTTCCCCTGAGGCTTAGAGCATGTGACTTGCCCAGGCTCACTCAGTGGGTTTCATGGCCAAGTGAGAAAGCAGTCTTTGTTCTCCAGAATTACAGTCTGACACACAAACCACTACACCACACCAGCTCTCTACTGCATCTCCAATAAGTTGATTTTTTCCTGTTGGCTTTTTCTATGGTCCAGCTCTCACAACCATAATACAAATGAGAAATATGATGGTATTGATAATCCTAACTATAGTATTTAATTATATATCTTTACATTTCAGAATCTTGCATAGTTCCATCATAGCTGCATTTCAAAGTCCAAGTCTTCATCTGATTTCTTGGCGGCAGTCTCAACTCTGATTGATGATGGAGCCCAAGTATGAAAACCTATTTTGAAGTTTTCATCTCTACTTTAAAATATGTAAATTGCATGTGGTCATTATTTTTTGTTTTCTTAATGTTCAGTTGAAAATCTGTCTTTGCACTTTCTCCCTTAACCTTCTTCAATAATCTTTCCAAATCTCTGATATTTTCTCTAGTGTCATTTACATATCTTAGACTGGTGTTCCTCCCTCCAATTGATGTTCTTCTCTCCAATTTTCACACCTCCTTCTTCTGAGTCTAATCATGCTTTTTGTATAATGTTTTCAGCATATATATTAAACAGCTAGAGTGATAGATTACACTTTTGCCTGACCCCCTTGCCAATTGAAAACCATTTTGTTTCTCCATATTCTATTCTAACTGTAGACTCTTGTCCTGAGTACAGATTACACATCCAGGATTATCAAATGTCCTGGCACACCCATTTCTGTAAGAGAGAGCCATAGTTTCTCATGAGCTGTACAATTAAACGTGTTGCTATAGTCAAAGGCTAACTAATGTACTTCCTATTTCTTGCCCAAAAAGAAAAACAAAAGGTGCATAACATAAAATGTCACAGAGTTTAGAGCAAATCCTTCTTTTGAACTGCAACTCCCTAAAATCTCCAGCCACCATGGCTACTGGATTCTGGCACTTGTTTTTTGTTTTGTTTTTTTTAAGTTTATAAGTAATGGTATAACATTATGAATGCTAGCAATAATGTCTGTCAAATATTGGACTAAAAAAGAATTACATGTTACAGATATCAGCTCAGGCTCTCTCGGGGAAACGTAGCTGATTTTGCTGACATAAGAATTCAATGAGATAACTCCATATGCACCATATGGCCAAAATGTGTTTCTGATTTTAACTTTAACCTCCCAATGATGTTTCTTTGCCCTTGCCTCCTTCTGATTGCCTGAAGTGGCCTTTTCCAGGCAAAAAAGGAGGGATATTTTGCCTCTCCTGGGAGCCACTAGCAGTAGCAATCTTAAATTTTTTTGCTATAAATAAGTTTTAGCCCCCCTCTGCACAGAGTTTAACATATTAAAATGCTTTTATTTTTTGAAAAACAGTAGACCACTGACAACTTCTTCCCCTCTCTCTTTCTCTTCCTCCATACACACAGAGTGTGTGTGTGTGGGGGGGGGGAATAGCAGTCAGGTTAAGAAAGCCGAAAGCAGAAATCAACATCTATGATTCAGAAATTCTACTTGAAGAAAATTAAGTGCAGTGTTTATAATTATAGTCCCTAGACCCATCAATATAAACAAACAGATGAAAATGTACAATATCAAATGGGATACAAATTGCCATTTCACAAACACAATAAAATTGATATACTCAATTTTTTTTAAAAAAAATACTCTGATCAATTTTAGGAGTTTCCTTCTCTCTAATCTTAATTACCAAAGAGAGGAACTTGGCAACTGACAGGATGGCATTAAAACATCTATCCTATAATAACATAAAACCTATCTGATTGGCCAGGTAGATGGCTTAATACAGGGGAGATCAACTGTTCATGACTTTGGTTATAGAAAAGGGCAAAATAATAAAATTTGTGACATTGGACCTTATCATGCTAGAAGAATCCCTCACAGAAACGATATTTCAAAAATTGTTGGGGAAGCAAATAGGGGATGTTTTTAGACACATTTGCGTTGAAGAGCAATAACGTGAAAATAAAGTGAATGGAAAGTCAACAAAAACAACACATTTACTTTTTACTTTAGGGAAAACATACCACATTTGCAAGGTTTTTTTCTACTTTTAAATCCCATTTCTACCTGTCTAACGAGATAAGGTCCATAATTTCAACCTCCTGTGGACCACATGGGGAAAACTTCAAAGAGAGATGTAGCCCAGCATACCTACCATAAGGCACCTCTGAAGGGAAAGCATTACATCTGCCCTTAGTAAATAATATGTGTTAATTAGGAACAGTCAAATTCTTTATATTGTCTTCCAGAAGAAAAAGATCCCACATAATGGATATTCAAAGCACTAATAGAGCATGAGGAAATGGAATGGGCCTGAATATTGCAAAGGCAATATCCCAGAGTCTTTAGGGTTGTCCAACCTGACAAAATAAAACAGCTTCAAATCCACTTGAAGCCTATCTGTTCAGATGCCAGAATGGGTGGAACTGATATGAAGCTGTACTCCAAGGCTAAAAACCAAAGCAAAAAAAAAAAAGTGCTCTTTAACATAATTGTACCACATATAAACAGCATGGCATGAGTGTGGGAATGTGGGAAACCCCAGGCAGTGTATCAAGCATGACCCCTGGGACCAGTGAGACACAGCCACTGGCACCTTTGCCCACCATACATTTTTTCCATATGAGGATACAGGCACACGAATGGCCAGCTGCACAATTGCACCATAAACTTGTCACACACCCCAGAATGGGAAAGTATGATAAATGTGGCAGGTTGCTAATAATGCAATGGATGTAATTAAAACATACACAAACCAGACGGTCCAACAGGCATATGGGGGAACCTCCATGATTGCACTTACAACTGGGTTAGAAACACATCAGGGGTTATGAAATAAAACTCTTAGGGATTTGGTGTGGAAATTATCAAGATCAGAGCTAATCAATCAATCCAAATTGCAACAGCAAAGAACAAAGAAAATGTGAAATTTTTGGTAGTGATGCAGGCTCCAGGAGGTCATGGGGATATAAATTTGGCCTCTGGACAGGCCACAATTTTCTATGTTAATATTTAGCTTAATGGTAAGAGGAAAATAATGAGATTTAACTGCACCATTTATTTCCCCCCCCCCCTTTATTTTAAATGTATATGGAACAGAATTGTTACTAAAAAACAATTTAACATTTAAGAGCAGTTTGAGGGTAGTGTTGAAAATGTATTGCAGGGAAAAGATTTCTGGAAGTACAAGATAAAGTTGAAACAACAGTAGAGAAAAATTATGTTGCCATCTATTTAGATGGAATTGATTGTTGGGTGTGTGTGTGTGTGTGTGTGTGTTCATTCAGTATATCACTGCAAAGCTTCATCACCATTCTTCACAACATTCTCCACCATTTAATTTGCTTTGGAAATCTTATTTGCATGATTGCATGTTCTATTCTTTGTCTCAAAATATGTTAAGTGTTACTGTTGATTGGAAATAAAAGATTGTTGTAGAGGCACAATTTTCGTCAAGTGCCATGTTATGTAATCATTTGCATGATGAATCATAGATGTTGATTTCATATAGTTTCAGCTTTCTTAACCTCTCTGCTGTTTTCAGTAGAAAACTGAAATTATATTTATATAACAAGCATGAGGACTTGCACCTTGGTTCTTCACCTGTTTCCAGGTGCATGGATGACTTGTTCAAGATGTGTGCCTTCATTGCAGCTCTGAGCACACAACCAGGCCTCAGGTTGTCATTGGTAAGAAACTTGATCTCTTTTAATGATACATCTACCCAATTTATGGCTCTCATACTAAACTCAGAACCTGGTCCCATTTCTAGTAAGAAATCTATACATTTTCAGAAGTTCCGTGTATTATAAGAAACAAAGAAAGTAATATTATATGTACGAAATGTACACAAATGTATAAGAAGTGTAACCCATTCACATGCAAAATTTGTGGCATCAGACATCCATTAAGGTATTTGTTAAGGCATCCATTTAGAACTTTTAAAAAGATACAGATTTCTTTGTCAAAACTGAAATAAAAGAGGTAGACATTTCAGGAAAATAGTTTCCATTGAAACTGTTCCATCAAAACTTTCAGAAATACTGCCCAAGGACAAAAGCTATTCACCAATAAAAAAAAAAAAAAAGTGGTGAGTTTTCCTTTGCCAGAGGTATTTATCAGAGGCTGAACAGCCATCTGTTATGAGTAAGCTGTAACAGTATCCTGAGTTCAAATTCTAGACTAGATGACACCCAAATTCTCTTCCTATTTCTTTGTTTGTTAGGTTTTTTTTTTTTTTACAACATATTTATATTTAATTTATGTTGTGCCTTTCTCCTGATTCAGGACTCAAGTAGCTTACAGGAAGATAAAATCATATTAAAAGACCAATAGTTTAAGACAGTATGTTTAAATCATCATCATCATCATCATCACAGTTACACGTAACCTTCCCAAAGATCCTATTCACATCCTCAGAATTAAATCCTCCTATTGAAATGCAGCCAATAACACATGACAAGTGGGCACCAATATTGCACCCACAGGACACCTATCAGTTGCAGCATCCATACCAGAGTGGATCCAAGCCTTTGCGGGGGGGGGGGGGGGCCTCTTCAGAATGTTATTATTATTATTATTATTATTAACCTTTATTTATGTCATGCACATTCTTTACAAAACTTTACAGCTCTATCATACAACACTGTGCAAAGAGAACTGTGGAAGAGAAGAATGATTTATTCACTGGCCCCACTTCCAGGGCACAGACTTTCCAATGGGTTCTAGTCCATTTTCAATCATATATATTCCAATTTTTTGCTATCAACAGTCTAGTCTCCATCCCCTTTGTTTCAATGCTGCCAGATTATTAGTAAACCAGGGTGTGTTTGTTTGCTTAAAAGCTACCAACTATACCCTTGTTATACACTGGGGTTTGGTTCCAAGATCCCCCGTGGATAACAAAATCTGTGTATGCTCAAATCCCATTAAATAGAATGACATAGCAGAATAGTGTCCCTTATAAAAATGGAAAATCAAGATTTGATATTTGAAATTTATACTTTTTTGAACATTTTCAAACCGTGTATGCTTGAATCCGTGTATAAAAATTCTGTGTATAAGAAGGGCCAACTGTCCTACCCTAGTAAGTTTTTCACTTTCAGAGATCAAGTGGAACTTCATCAGGATATCCTGCCAAAACAGTAGGGTACTCCTTAAGCCCACCAGGAAGCCATCTTGACCCATTAGTTTCCTAAGGTAGACCATCTTCATCAATCCTCCGCTGTTCCAAGTCCTATTGAATTTAAACCACACCAGTTCCATGTCAACAGAGCTATGTCAACAGAGCCTGTTGGTGACATAGGTGACATCAGATATTATTACTCCATCAGATATTATTACTCCAACAGAATCACTGCTCCATCCCAAGTATCTACCTTCAAACACAGGCAGACCCTACCAACTGCAGGAAGGAAATCTTGTGAGGGAAACGGAGTCATAATAGAACACCACAATTCCACCTCCCCACCTCCACTCCTCAGGCCTTGTCCAGTGCTGCACAGAGAATCCCGGTTGATAGAGCTGGGATAAGCTAACCCATTTCATCCAGCAATGTCTCTGTAATACAAGCCAAATTGGCATGCTCACTCGGGATCAAGACCTTGATCACAATGTTTTCCCATTTACTGACTTATTGTTGAGCTTTTTCAGCCCAGGAGGCCAATATTCATTTTGTGAGCAGCCAACATGCTGACGACCATCCATATCTAATAATAATAGCACTGACTCCCTACATCATATCTCCTTCAGCCCATTGTCTTTGCAAAGGCTCAGTTATGTCACTCAGTGGTGACACCAAGTGTGGGTCCTGGAAAAAGCTGTGGGAGCCAGTGGACTGCCCACTCCCCTGCCCCCAGTTGCTTGCCCACCAACAGCTAGACACCTGTGGCCTTTGGACAGCCAATTCAGAGTGGCTCAGCAGCCACTCCAGACTCTGATGTTTATCACACTATGCTCTTAAAGAGGTACTATTCCAGTGTGACTCCTCTAGCTGCCTCCTGTTGCATGCTGGGATTGGCAGTTTTAAGGAGGGGTATTTAGAATTCTCAGGCAGAGAAGTTCAGCTCCTTAAAACTGCCAATCCCAGCATGCAACAGGAGGCTGCTAGAGGAGTCACACTGGAATAGTACCTCTTTAAGAGCATAGTGTGATAAACATGAATGGTAGCCCCCTCCCCAGTAGCAGCTGCTGCTGAGGAGGGCAGCATGGTGGCCTCCAGAGGTTCAGTTCAGGGCTTGGAATGGCTGCTAGACAAGTGAGAAAAAGAGTTGACACCCTTTCTCACTTGCCCAGTAGCTGTAACAGTCCCACCAAGTATGCCGCCCTGCCAAGTATACACTCGGTGCAGTTTGCCCACCACCCCTAATGATGCCTCTATAAAGGCTCTTCTTGTTTTATAGATCCTATGGGTCTAAGATATAAAGAAATGTAAGATAACACAGAAATTGCAAAAAAAAAAAAATCCTTTGCACTGACATACTCATTAAGATGAAATTTTCAAACACAGCAAAAAAGGATCTTTTGAAAGAAAGAAAAAATAATGAAGAAATAAAGGAACTAGGCTCTGTTGTATAAATACTCCCCACTAAACCTATGAAAAACTATGCAAACGTACTAAATAAGATGCCTTTACTCTCGCAGCTAAATGTGCTATCTTAATTATATGAATGTGTCACCTTTTATATCAGCCTGAGGAAAAGATCATGTGCAAGGGAGAATAAATAAAAGCTTTATGGTATGAAAGCTAATGAAAATTTTAATTCCCGGCAATCACAGTGCACTACAGATTCTGTTTTTCAAATAGAAATAATAAGTGCATGACAGGAAACTATGGCTCTGGCTTCATACTGAAGGCTCATCATGAATGACAGATGTAACTGTGGAGAGGTATCAGTACTAAAAATGTTTTGATTTTTTTAATATTAGCAACATCTTTATGAAAACTCCTCATTACTGCTCCCTCAATAAGTGTGCTATAAATGGTTTGAGTAAGTTTTTAAATGGTATTTGTGGGATAGGTTTCAGAACATCCAGTCACCTAGAAACAAATCAAGCAAATTCTCCATTGTAGAATGAAATATAATTAAAATACTTTGGCCAATAGATTGAAAGCTATTTAGGACAGGGATTTTTTTTAATTTCCAGATTGTATAAATAATTGAAGGTGTAAGTACAAATAAAAACACAGAGATTATTAGATTACTTGCAGTGAAATTGCATACACATATACTCAAAGCAAGTACAGTGTGCATGCGTCATACACGGTCACGATATATGTGGCTTTCAGCATACGCTGAAAGCTGCACTGAAAGAAGCGGCACCACGTGCTGTAAAAGGTAATGGTATATGCACCTGTGGTGTGTGCTGCCACACGCCGCAGCACACCGCTATGGGCATGAACCCCATTGTTTTTAATGGGATTGGAGCATTTGCGGAATTGCCCTTACACAGGGGGGGTGGGTTGGAACAGATCCCCCGCATAAGGGAAAGAACAACTGTATCACTGAGTTCCATTATTATTACTCCTAGATAAGGGGTATAAGATTTCAGAGAGCAATGCTTTGGGGTTTTTTTTTTTAATTTTCGTTCCCCCCACACATACTTCTCCATTCTCAGTACTAATGGATAGTTCTTTGGTGTCTCACATACAAGGTAAAGGAAAGTATTTTAAGAGATTGTAGAGGAAAGGTTTCAGCCATAAATGGCATATGTGAAGAGAGAAAAAATATTGTGGATGAACCAATCATACAGCAGTCTACAGCATATTCTCTAATGTCTGTCTGTCTGTCTGTCTGTCTATCTATCTATCTATCTATCTATCTATCTAATCCATTCCCACACACACGCACAAGCACACAGGGTGAGGAGTGTGTGTGTGTGTGTGTGTGTGTGTGTGTGTGTGTGTAGTAGCAAAGGGTCTTTGTGTGAAAGGGAACAGTTCCTCATTCCCTTTCATGTGGGATGAGTCTTCCACCATTTCAGAACAAGAGCCAATTCAGTTTAATATGTTGTGTTAAGGGATTTCTATAAGATGCCACATATTTGCAAACTGGGACTATTAAAGAATCATGTCATGTAGTCCATATCACATTTACACCAGAGTATATAGACACTATAGCTGTGGTGTGGCATCCTCAGTTGTGTTTATTTCTTGCTTCACCAATGCCTCAGGGATGGATGATTGTAAGTAGCAGAATGGTTAGCCTAATAGTGTCTGTTCAAGAAGATAAGCAGAGTGAGTCTGTGGTTCAACTGATGCTATAATGCAATTGAAGCAGCATTTGGTAACCAACACCATTTCCATGGCAGCTCCTTTCTCTTCATTAGAGTGTCTTTCATCACCCATCAGGCTGAACATCCAAAGAAGATCCTCTAAATAATACTAAATATATTTCCTACTTGACTATTCACTCACTGCCTTTCTGTTTTTGCTGCCTAACTTAGCTGCCTCACTCTGCTAATGCAGAATCATTCAACTATAACCCGCATCATCCTTCTAATATTAGATAACAATTCCAACTTCTCTTTATTATTGACCATGCTGGATGGGGTAAAGTGTATTGAATACCAATAGATGTGGAGGGTGGCCTCTTGTTCCCTGGTGCCTCTTGCCTAATAGTAGGATCTGCTGATTTTCCAAGAACACGGTTTTGACTCTCTCTCTGTCTCTCTGTCTCTCTGTCTCTCTGTCTCTCTCTGTCTCTCTGTCTCTGTCTCTGTCTCTGTCTCTGTCTCTGTCTCTCTCTCTCTCTATATATATATATATATATATATATATATATATATATCTTAGTGTAGTTATCTTTGCGTGGTGCTTCTCAAAAAGGAATGTGTGTGAGAGAGGGATATTTTTAAATATCAAGACACACAACACCTTCCACAATGTGGAACTTTGCCAGTTGCATTTGCTGTTCTATTTGTTCTGTCATATTTGATTACACTCAAATTCCCTCAAGCCCTTCAGCTGAATTACACAATCATGGCATTGTTTTGGAAACAAAGATGCCCATAAAAGCATTTTGCACCTTTTGTATTCAGGCTGCAGGTTTATTGACTACTGTGATGCATTTAAGCATCTCTAGAAATGTCTCCTGTCAGTCATATAATTGAATCTGATAGATTTAATGCAGTGTCTATGGCAAAATATAATGCAGGACAGAGAATGCTCTTTAGATCCTTAGACAACAATAAATTGGAAAGTTGTGGAGTGCAGGGGGAGGGTAAGTTTGGCAGGAGGAGGGATGGCCCATGTAATCATCATTTCCTCCCCTAAGGAACAATTTACAGAACAACCAATTACTTCTGTCCATTTTCATTTTTTGAAAACAATTCACTGGGAGGTTATTATTTTTGTCCTAATGTGTTCATCATCACTCCATTGGTAGCTGTATCTCTTCTATGCAAGAGTGTGTTTCTACATGAAGCAGTATGCTTCAGTTCTAATGTCTAGGTGCTAGTATAGACTTTCCCGTTTCAGACATAAGATGGGGTATTAATCTGTTCAGAAATTTGCACCTTAAACATGTATAAATAGCATAAAATAACACAGAAAAGCTCATAGCAAATTGAGTTCTTAATTTTCCATAAACAACAACAATATCCCCTCAAATAGAAAACAATAACCTCAGCAACAAAACCAGTCAAATCCTTTGCCTTCCATGATACTTTTCTAATTGCATAGAAATGAGGGGAGGGTCCTATGTTCAGTTAATCTGCCTGACCAACTGAAGTCCTCCAGTGAGGGAATTTTAGCAGGTCAGAGGATGCCAATGACAAACCCTCTCTAAAGAAACTTGCCCCAAAAAAATATCCTGTTATAAGATTACATTAGGGTCACTGTAAATTGGAAATGACTTGAAAGAGCTCCTTCCTGGTTTGCATCACTGAGCGCAGCCTTCAGACGGCTGCACCAGCGACACAGAGGAGAAAGGGGCCAAGCTTGAAGCCCCAAGGACACCCCTTTCCAGGCTGTGGGAAAGCGGCCTTTTGCCGCTTCCCCACAGCCCAGAAAGAGGTGGATCGGGGCCTCAGCGGCTGCTGCTCTAGCCACTGAGGCCCCGATACACCGGGAAAGGGGCGGGTACAGGCCGCCGCTTTTCGGCGGTCTGTAACCCACCCTAGTGAAGAATGGCATCCCTAATTTACACATGGAGGCTAAACTTTGGATGACGGCGCACACAATATCAACATATTTTTAGTAAAATACAAAATCCACAAAGCAGTGATATCTTTATTTGACCAACCAAAATGAACAAAAAACAGGATGCAAGCTTCCAAAGCTCCACTGGCTTCTTCATTAGGCAAAGATGTTAAAAATAAAAATAAAATAAAAATATGATGTTAGTCACATCTAGTCAAGATGTTGTTATGTTTTTCTATGTTGAGATAGTGTGAAGGGATATCTATGCAAGCAGGGTCCACCTCCTGGCCATATGGCACTGGGAATAAAGCATTTCAGAGTCCAGGAGATAAAGTTTGGACTCCACAACACAAAAAGGTATTTCTTGTTAGTGTGCACCCTTATAAACATTTCAGTCATTCATATTTATTGCTTGACATATGCCTATAATCTTTAGCCAATAGCCACAGTGTACATTTGTGTGACTACAGAGAACGGATAGTGGAAAGAGAAAAGGTTGTGAGACATGAAGTTAAGGATGGAAGAAATATTTTTTTAAAATAGATGAAAAACAATAATTTTTGTGCAACAGACAGCTTTTCAGTGAAAATAATATTTTTTTCACAGAAGTATTATTTTCTGCACAGAAATGTTCCCTGTGTAGAAAATCTTGTTTTCTGTGCAAAACAATAATGTACGAATGTTGTACAGAATAAATCCTAAATTGTGAATGGGCTTCAAAAAATGGTGTGGTCATTCAAGACTTTATTGCAGTGGGAAGAAAATTAATCCAGTTAGTTGTTGTTAAGGCGGATGTGTGTGACAGTGAAGAATTATATTCCTACATGAAGTAGTACAGGAGCTAATATGGGAGAAAGAAGGTAAAGTTGTGCTTTAAAGAAGGTCCTGGGAAAGTAAATGATCAAGCAGTGGAGCTAATCATACTGAGGAAAACTCTGGATAATTGGCAAAGAACATGGATTGGTGCAGGTAGTGAAGATAGATATTTGGAGATGCTGGAAAGTGAAATTGTGGACAGAAAGTATCAGGGTTCATATACTTATTGATCTTCAGCAAGAAGTCAAAGGGGCTTCAATTCAATGGAGATGGTGTGGGGATTGGGTAGAATAACAACAACAATCACTTTGTTATGCTCAAGCACCAGTAAAATAGGGTAGGATGCTGCAAGTTGGGATATTTTTCATTCATCATCATAGGGGTTGTTCTTTCAGTGAAGACCTTAGAAATCTCTTTAGGCTTTGTGAGACTTTATGGTAAAGAGCTGGGAGGCAGAGGAAGAATATGAGGCTGTGTATTTCACTAGAGCTCTCACTTGATGAAAGCAAGAACATGGTCTCTAAAGTACATAGCATACAACAAATAGGACATTACGTTTTTCTCTTAAGTAGGGTGTTCCATTATCCCCTTAGAAGAACTTGGAAGGCTGCATCCCATCACACCTACTCCTGCAAAAGAATCAAATTTGGGCCCCCAAAAGGACTCTTGGGGAAACGGGCATTTTCACTATGATTTTTTAGCTCTTTTTATGTCAGTTGAGACCTTAGATAGGTCTATTTTAAAGGAGTGGAAGTCACTTCTTGTTCACTTCCTGTTTCAAGAAGGAATTGGGCAAGGTCTCCCCAAAAATGTGTAGATTTACCCCTTTTATAGAGCTTCTGAGGGCAGAAAAATATGGGGGAAATGCAAAAATTTGATTCATTCTTGGGGGACCCAGGGGGTCTCCATGGTGGAAATGCCCTCTATATCCCCAGCAGACATTTTGGTCGAAAACAATTGTTACATATTTAAAAAAGTAAATACCCACAACAGATACATTTTGCCCACCCTGGACTAATTGGGGTTGGAGTCCAACAATATCTGGAAAGACCCTTATTTCTCAGGCTGCTAGAGATCCATCAATACTCCGACTGACCAGTGCCCTCTCTCCATGATATCAACCACTCAAGAAGAATGTGCAGCTCTGTTTGCAGTTAATCTTAATTTTGCCCATGTTTCACACATAGCACAATAAATAGCTTCAAATTCAAATTAAGATTCAAATTATGCAGTTGAGTTTACTTTGGCTGTATTTTTTTAAAAAAACGTTCAGTTTCTTCTTCCTTCCTGCAAAAGTACACTTGAACTGTGATGTCTTTAACTTTAGTTAAAGAGTCAGAGATTTTAGCTGTTTGTTACAACCTATTATTATGCAGGAAGACCAAGTGCGGGAATATAATGCTGCAAAACATGCTACCAAAAAACGTGAATAGTGAGCACCGCTCTGCTGGAATGGCAAAGCACATTCAACACACTTTGAAGAAAGACGTTGCTGCTTAAGTAGCAAGAATCCTAGTCCCGAGGGCATCTGAGATTTGCTGCTAATCAGAATGATCCATGAATAATTGCTTCAGTTATATTAAAGCATGCTTTAGTAAAAAAAAAAAAAAAAAAAAAAAAAAAAAAAAAAAAAAAAAAAAAAAAAAAAAAAAAAAATAATTCATGGTATTCTGCCCTTTGTCTCCCAAGAAATAGAATGTACTTAATGTCCTCTCCCAGGGTGCCTTTTTTTAAAAAAAAGGAAAAGAAATTATAGTTTTTTGTGGGGTTTTCAGGCCATGTGGCCATGTTCTAGAAGAGTTTCTTCCTGATGTTTCACCAACATCTGTGGCTGAAATCTTCAGAGAATGCTTGCCCAGAAAAGAGTTGGGTGTCTGTCTATCTATCATGTATCTATCTATCTATCTATCTATCTATCTATCTATCTATCTATCTATCTACTGTATGACCCTGGGAAGGGAGGAGTGATTTGCATGTGTTTTGGCCTGTTCCTAATGGCAGGCCTCAGTGTGGGAGGATATGCAAAAGAGGATTAGTGTCTGCTTGATTAGTGCTCTTTGTCTGTTGGGAAACCCCTGACCCTGGGAGATTTCTCATTTGCATTTGCAGAGTCTTCATCTTGCTATTTTTCAGGACTGGTAGCCAAACCCTTAACCTTATTACTAACCCTAACCCTATTTATTTATTGTTTATTTTAAGGGTTTCCTCTTTCCTGTTGAAATTGTCCAGGTGTTTGTGGATTTCAATGGCTTCCCTATGCATTCTGACTTGATAGTTGTTGGCATGGTCCAGAATTTCAGTGTTTTCAAACAGCATGTTATGCCCAGGATGGTTTATAACATGTTCTGCTACTGCTGATTTTTCTGGCTGATCCAGTCTGCAATGTCTCTCGTGTTCCTTGATTTTTGTTTGCACACTGAGTTTGGGGGCCCCTATGTAGATTTGTCCGCAGCTGCACGATAAGTGGTAAACTCCTGTAGCTGTCAGAGGGTCTCTCTGGTCCTCGGCTGAGCAAAGCATTTAGGTTAGATTTAGGGTTTAGAGTTTAGGGTTTAGGGTTAGGGTTAAGGTTACGGTTTAGGGTTAGGGTTAGAGTTAAGGTTAGTGTTAGGTTTAGCGTTAAGGTTAAGGTTAGGATAAAGGGTTAGGGTTTAGGGGTAGGGGTAGGGTTAGGATTGAGGGTTAAAGTTAGGGTTAGGGTTTAGGGTTGAAAGACCTCCAAAAATGGAAACACCAGCATTTGACCAACCATGGAATACAATTGATTTCATTAAGAAATACATATTCAATTGATAGGATGGGGAAATCTGAAAATGTAGGACATGCCCTGCAAACGTAGGACTCCTTATATATCCCTATCCCCCTAACCCTATATGCCAAATTTTATATCCAAACCCCTAACCCTAAACCTAACCCTGGTGAGCTGATGTAGAGTTTTGGGAAGTCCTACATTTGTAGGATGTGTCCTACATTTTCGGGTTGCCCCATCCTAGGGTTTAGGGTTAGGTTTAGGGTAAGTGTTAGGGTTTAGGGCTAGGGCTAGGTTTACGGTTAGGGTTTAGGGTTAGAGTTTAGGGTTAGAGTTAGGATTAAGGGTTAGGGTTAGAGTTTAGTTAGGGTTTCAGTTTAGGGTTTGGGTTC
>NC_056525.1:160894577-160987460 GCF_019175285.1 Sceloporus undulatus
AGAGTTTTGGATTCGGATTGACGGTTTAGGGTTAAGGTTTGTGGTTAGGATTAGGTTTAGGGGGGGTCTCACGTGGTTAGGGTTAGAGTAGGGTTTAGGGTTAGTCAAGGTTAAGGGTTAGTGGTTAGGGTTTGGGTTTTAGTTTGGGTTTATGGTTTAGAGTTTAGGGTTAGGATTGTCGGTTAGGGTAGAATTAAGGGGTTAAGGTCAGGGTCAGATTAGGTTAGGTTTAGGCATTCGGATTTCAGGGTTTGGTTTAGGGTTTCGGGTTAGCATTAGGGTAGGATTACGGGTTAGGGGTGATGTAGGTTTAGGTAGTTATAGGTAAGTTAGGGTTTAGGTTTAAGGTTGGGGTAGGGTAGGGTTTCGGGGGTAGGTAGGAAATGGGTTAGGGTAAGTTAGGTTCCAGTTTCGGTTTGGGAATGGGGTTTAGGGTTACGCTGTAGGGTTTAGGGGTGAGGCTTGAAGACTGCCAAAAATGGAAACACCAGCACCTTTGAAGACACATTGAGTCTCATTCAGAAATACATATGTTAGCTGATAGGCTGGGGTAAATACATAAAACTAACTCTAACCCTAACCCTAACTAACCCAATCCTGACACTAACTAAACTTCCCACCCCGACCTAAACATTAAACCCTAACAAACCCTAACCATTATCCTGACCCTAACACTAACCCTACACTAAACCAAATAGCTACAACATGTTAAACCCGAAACAACTCAACCACCTACCCTAATTAACGTAACCCGAACCCAAACATGACCTATTCCCTGCCCCTACTCCATAACCTAAACCCTAACTCGTAACTAAACCCTAACTGATCCTACACCCGAAACCTAATTAAACCTAACAATACACCCAAACCGTGACCATCTCTCAACCGAAAACAGAAGCCGTCCTAAAGCCGAAACACTAACCCTAACAGGCAACTTAACCGCAACCGAACCTAAAACGTTAACCCATAAGGCCTATGCTAACCCAAATAAACCCAACCATAACAAAAACCTGACGAACCCGAATCCTACTGCTAACTAAACCCTAACTGGAACCTTGAATTCCTAAACCTAAAACGATTGCCTGAAGCCTGAACCTACTACAGCCCTAACCCTAACCTTAGATTCGCCTAACTAAACCCTAACCTGTACCCAAACTCCCAAACTAACAACCTAACCTAATCACTCTGAACTTCATACCCTAACCCTAAGCCCGTCTTAACTAAAAATGACTCAACACTACAACTATGTAAAACCTTAAACCCCTCATTATGGTAAACCCTAAATCCCTAAGCTAAAAAGTATCACGACTAACACTAACCCTCATTCATGCGGTAAACCATATACCCTAACCACTGAACCCTAAACCTGAACCCGTAAACCCTAACCCATAACCGGAAACCCCTAACCACTAACCCTGAACCGGAAAAAACCCGGAAACCCAAACCCGAACCCGAACCAGACCACGAACCCGAACCCTGAACCCGAACCCCAACCCTGACCCGAACCACGACCCTAAACGTTACCCTACCCAATACACCTAACCCTAAACTGAACCCTAATTCCTAACCCCTAAATCCCAGAACCCTAATGGATAACTGTAACCCTAACCCGGACCCGATAGCGGAACCCCGAACCGAAGCCGAACTATTCACCATAACCCCTAACACGAATACCTAACCGAATCGCGCACCCGACCACATGCCGCTAAGCCTAAACCCTAACCAAACTAACCGGACCCCTAACCCCGAAAGCCGAACCCCTATGCGGCAGCACTAACCCGGAAACCTATAACCCTCGAGTCGAATCCGTGCATCCGAACGCGACCGGAACACGAACCACGCAGCCTAACCCCGAACCTGAAAAAGAAGCCGACCCGAATACACAACCCGAAATCAAACCTAAGTGGCCCCGACGAACCCGACCTGAGGCCTGACCCTGTAGCCGAACCCGAACCCTAAACAGAAGGCCGAACGGAAACGAACCCGAACCGCGCAGAGCCCGAACCCTACGCGCTGAGTGCCGTTAATCCCAAGCCGAACCCGAACCCGCACCCGAAACAAGATCCCGAACCCGAAACCCCAACCCGAACCCCGACCGAAACCGAACCCTAACCCCGACGCGAACCCGAGCCGGGAGCCAGACCGCGCGAAGCCTAACCGGAACCGTCCACCCTCAAACACGGACTCCCCGAAAGCCGAAAGGGAAACCCCGCCCTAAGGCCTAACCCGAAAACAGGAAACGCGGCAACAAGACCGGAAACACTAACCCGCACCCGAAGCCGAACCCCAAAACCGGGAACCTAACCGGAAGCGGAACGTAAACCAAACACAAACGGACCGGACCCGTAACGCGAAGGACAGTAAGAGAAGAAGAAGAAGCTCTAACCGGGAGGGGGAACCGCACGGAAACAGGAAACCGAGCCCGAACGGGAAACCGAGACCTAACCCAAAGGAACTACGCACCGTGAAACCCTAACCGCACCCTTAACGGAAGCGACACCTAAAACACAAACCCTGCAACGAAACCCGCACCCACACACGAAGCCGAACTCCTGAAGCCGAATCCTAACCGGAACGGCCGAACGCGAGCCGAACCTGAACCCCGAACCGAAAAGAGCAACCCAGGCACCCAGACCGAACCCAACCCTAACCCAAAACGTACCCTCGAACCGTAATGCCGTAACGACAACCAAACACAAACGGAAACCCGAACCCGTAACGCAAAGGAAAAAAGAAGCCGCAGCCGAACGGGACGGGACCTCAAAACACATGGAACCGAGCCCTAAGGTAAACCCTAGCACCTACCCGAACGAAAACCCGAACCGTGAAAGCTAACCTAAAACCGAACGAAAGCCGATCCCGAACAATCCAACCTCTAAACGAAACCTCGTTGATTACCCGAACCTGAACTAAGGCCGAACCCGAACCTGGAACCCGGAGCCTACCCAAAGCCGCACCGAACCAAATCCGAACCCGACCCCGAACCCTGACGCCGCAGCCGAGCACGGAGCCCAAACCGAAACCGAAGCCTAGTGGGCCTAAGCCGAAGCCGGAAGCCGAACAGAAGGCCTGACCGAAGCCGCACAAGCTGCGAACACAAACCTAAACCCGGACACCCGCACCCTAAGCCGAACCCGAACCGAAAACCAACCGTAACCAGAACCCGAAGCCTAAGCCAATAGCGAAGCCGAAGCCGACCCCTGAACCACGAACCGCTAACCCCTACCAGAATCCTTTAACCCTAAGCAAACCCTACCCTAACCTTAACCATAACCCTAAGCGAGCCTAAGCCAACGCCTAAGCCTAACCTACCCACTCACCCTAACCTACCCATACTCCCTACCCTATATGCTACCAAGATAACCTAATCCGCAGACGCAAACCTGAAACCGGAACACTAACCCGACCCCTACCCTACTCCTACCCTCCGCCTAAAGGAAACCGAACCTACCCTACACACCCCGCCCTAACCCGACCACACGAACGCTAATCTCGCATCCCACCCTAACCCGAACCCGACCCCAAAACTTAACCTTACCCCTCACCCCGAAGCCTCCACCCCTAACCCTCCTCTGTACAGCGTCTCACCCTGACCCGTTCCCCCTCCCCCTACCCCTCAGCTAACCAAACGGGTAAACCCGACCGGGAAGCTTAAGAAAACCACACACAAAGTAACACGAACCCTAATCGCAAAGGCTAAACAGAAGCCGGACGCCGCAGCCGAACCGGGACGGGCGACCGCCAAAAACTCCGGAACCGTAGCCAGCAACATGGGGAATCGAGCACCAATCCCGAACTAAAACCGAACCGGGAACGCCGCAACCCGACCCCGAAACTAAAGGCCGACCCGAACACAAACCCGAACTAAACCCGAAACCAACCCCGAAGTCCTAACCCTAACCGGTAAACCGGACGGAACGGGAAACAGCAACCGAACCCGGAACCGCACGCGAACCTGAGCCGCACCCAACGCCTGAACCCGAACCCTAAAGCCTAACCGTAACCGTAATCCAACCTTGACCCGGGCCGAACACGAATCCTAGCCCTAATCCGAAGTCAAACCTAACTCACACCATAACCACTACCCCTAACCCGAACCGTACACGAACCACGTAACCGAACGCGAACTGTACCCGAACGCTAACCCGCGCCGGACCCGACCGGACCCGCAACGCTACCGCGAACCCGCACCCGAACCCCCACCCGAAGCCTGAACGGACCCCGAAACACGACCCCGAAGGCGAAACACGAACACGAACCACTAACAACCCAACTAGGCACGGAACCTCGAACGAAGCCGAAACATAAACCGGAACGCGAAAAACAACCCGACCCGAAGCCTAAACCTGAGCCGGAACCCGAAGGCGAACCGGACCCGGCACCCAACCCGACCCGGAAACACGGAAACGAACCCCATAAATCTGGGACCCCGAACGAGGAAACTGCGAAACCGAACCCTTCAAACCTCGAACCCGAAACACGAATCACGAACCCGATAACCGAACAGAAGGCGAACCCCAACCAACCGGAACTCTAATCCTAACCCTAACCCTAAAGCTACTTGACCGTGATCCAACACTAATCATAAGCCTAATCCTAACACCATCCTTACTCCTAACCCTAATCCGAACCGAACCCGACAGACTAACCCGAAGGCGAACCAACCCGCACCCGGAAACCCTATACCGAACCGGCACCCGAACCCGATACCGAAGCCGAACGGGATACCCGACGAAGCCGAATAGGAACCCGAAGCCAAATCCCGAATCCTAACCCGGAATCTCCTAGCGGAAGGCAACCCTGAACCCGAACCAGACCGGTAACCGGAACGGAACCTCGAACCCTAACCGAACCGGAAACCTAAGCCAAGACGCACACGAACGCCTAACCCTAACCTGAGCGGTTCCCGAACCGGAACCCGAAAACGCGATGCCGGACCACGACCCAACCTTACACCCTCATCCTACCCGTACGCTGACCCGAACCCTCATCCGGAAACCCGAACACCAACCACGAACCATAACCCGAGCGCAAACCCTAACCCGGGAACCCCAACCCGAACACGCGAAACATCGAACAGACACGATACCCCTAGGCCTAACCCGAACCCGCACCCGAAGCCTCGCCCGATACCGGAACCTAATTCGGAACCCAACCGAAACCTGAACCCGAAACACGACCCCGAACGGAAGCTCGAATCTCACCTTAACCCGAAACCCGAAGTCTAAGCCGAACCCCTAAACCCGACAGCCGCACCCGAAGCCTAACCCGTAACCTAGCTCTAACCCAAAACCGAACCCGAACCGCACCTCTCCGCACGTTACCCCTCAAAACCGCACCCGAACCAGACGGAATCGGACGTCAACCCTCACTCCGACTAGGCTACTACCCCTCCTCCGAAGCTCGAACCCGAACCCGAGGAGGAACCCGAACCTAACCGTTAACCGCACCCACCCGAACTCTGAGCCCTGAAGCCTATACTCCGAAGCCGAACCCTGAACCGCGGCCACCGAAGTCGGACCGAACCTGTTGACCCGAAGTGCGAACAGGAAACGCTACCCCGAAGCAACCGCGAACCATGACCCGAAGCGGCACAGACAACGAACACGAATGGGAATCCTAACCCTATACCTAACCCGGAAGCGGACCCTAAGCCGAACCCGTAAACCGTGACGCCTAACCTATAGCCCAACCCGAAAACCCGAACCGAACCCGATGCACGAACCGTAAGCCGAACGCGAACCTGAGACTAACCCGTGAATGCGTACGTTCCGCATAACCCTAAACCCTCATTCCTAACCTGCAACCGAATCGGACACTAACCCTAATGGTACCCGAACCCGAATCCAGAAGCCGTGAAACCTCGGAACGACCCGGAACCCGAACACTTAACCCGAAGCCGAACGGACCGTAACCCGCACCCTTAACCCGTAAACCCTCAGGCGTTACCTCACCTTAACCCTATCCGAACATGAAGCCGAAACCGAACCCGAACCCGAAGCAGCACTCCGAACTAGGGAACCCGAACACGAACCCGAACCCGCGAAATCCGAACCGAAGCCGAAACGAGCGGATACCCGACAAGACCCCGAAAACCTGCCGGAACCTACCGAACAAGAACCACTAGCCTGAACCCGAACCCGAACCCGAGCCGGAACCCAAGCCGAACCCGAACCCGACGCGAAAGGAACTGGATACCGAAGCGGAAGCCGAACCCGAACTCAGAACCCGATACCCGGCAGGGCAACCGAACCTCGAACCCGAACACGAACCTCGAAGCGGAACCCAAAACCCGAACCCGGAAACGTATGCGACCCTGAACCCCAGAACACGAAAGGAACCATGACCCGACCACGAAGGCGAAGCCTAACACGAAGCCGAGTACGAACCAAACCCTGAACGAAGCCTGACGTCCGAAACCAGAAGCCGGAAGGAATCCCGAGAGTGATACCGGAAACGCCTGTAAACGAAGCCGAATCGCAAACCCGTCAAACACGACCACGCACACCTATGCTAAAACCGAACCCGAACCCCGAAGCCGAAGGGGAAACCCGAACCTAACCCTACTGCGGAACCCAAACTAAGCGAAACCCTACCGAACCGGAACCCTAACACTAATCGAACCCGAACCCGAACCTAATCGGACAAACCCGACAACCTACACCCGAACCCTAACCCTAACACTAATCCGAACCCTACCCGTAAGCGGAACTCTGAACCCCTTTTTTGAACCTAAGCCGAAACTCGAACTCCGAAAACACGAAACCCCTAATCCGCACTCGAACCCTCATCTTAAAAAATCAACTCCGAACCCGAACCCTAGTTCGAACCGTTAATCAGAACACTAACCAATCACTAAACGCTAATTCTTACTTGCCTCAACTTAACCCTTCAATCCCTAACCCGACCCTAATCCTGACCCTAACCCGAACCCTAAGGGGAACCTAAACCTAACACGAACCCGAATGGCAGAAACCCGGAAACCCGGACCCCGAAATCGGAACCCCGAACAGAACCCTACGCTTATAACCCGAACCCTACCGCAACCCGAACCGACCCGTAGCCGAACCCGAAGCGGAACCGGAACCCTAAATCCGTAAACATAACCCGACACTCGAATCCTACCCTTAACCTCTCAAACCCTAACCGAACCCGATATCGGACGCCGAACATTAAACCCTAGAACATACCTAAACCTAACCCTAACCCGAAGCGGAACGGGAACCCGACCCGAAGCGAACCCTAACCTAAACACGAACGTAACCTTAACTCTAACCCTATTCTAACAAACAACCCTACCCCTAACCCTATTCTCACTCCTAATCATAAACCCAACCGATTACTACTGCTAATTTCTTACATTCCTCTAACCCTAACCCGCATCCGAACCCAAACCCTATCCTGACCCTAACCCTAACCCTAATTGGACCCCTTAAACCTAACCCTAAATCTAATCAGCACCCTAACACCTTACCCTAAACTTTAACCTAACCCTAACCCGAACCCTAACAGTTACCAGACACTACCCTGAAAACACTATCCTGAACCCTAACCCAACCCGACCCTAGCCTGCAAACCGAACCCTTCATCGGACCCTATAGCCGTAACAGGAACCGAACTCCTAGAACACGCGAACCCGAACCCGAAGCCGAACGCGAACCCTAACGAACGCGACGCTAAACCGAACCCGTAAGCCGAGAATACCGAAGCCGTTAGCCAACCCTCCCCCTATCCCTAACCCAAAACCGAAAACCGAACCCGCATCCGCCCGAACCCTGCAACCCCCCTAACCATATCTCCAAACCCTAACCCTCACCCTATCAGATTACGAACCCTCATCCTAAGCCTCAACCTTAAGCTCTAAACCATCCTGAACCCCTAACCATACCGTACCGAATCCTAACCCTAACCTGATCCCTAATCCGAAAAACGTACAGAAGCGAACCCTGAAAGGAGGCCTATACCCTAAGCCTAACCCGGCCCGGTAGCCGACCATGAACGCGATAACCCGAATCCTAACCCTACCCATACCCGAATTGGAACCCGAATTGGCATCCTAACCCGACAACGCGAAGGGGAAGGCGACCCGAACACGAAACAGGGACCCGGCAACCCGACAACCCGAAGCCAAACCACGAACCTAACCCGAACCGCGGCCGAACCGCCGCCGACCCCGAACCGAGGAACGAACCCGAAGGCGAACAGTTCCGCAAAACCTCGAACACGCAGGCCGAACTGGACCCGAAGTCCGGGGACTCGAACCCGTAGGGCGGACACGAACCCGAAGCCGATAGCCGGAACCTCGGGACCCTAACGGAACCCGACAGAACCAGAAGCCGAACCGGAACCGCACCCGAACCGAACTGCTCCGAAACCACGAACGCTTACCCTCCCCTGATACGTAAGCCGAACGCTAAGCCGACCCGACCCGAACCCTATCGGAACCCTAACCATGAAACCTAACACTAACCGTAACCTAAACCCTATCCGGAACCCCGAACAATAACTCCGAGCCGGACCCCTAAGCCTAAACGTAAGCCGACCCCTAACCCTAAGCGATACCCGAACCCGAACCCGAGGCCTGACCCGAAGCCGAACCCTAAACCCGAACCGAACAGGAGGTAACTGGAACCCTAAGCCTAAACAAACACGACCCCCCTATACCCGAAGGAGGTGAACAATACCCTTGAACCCCTGCACGGGTAAACGAACCGAACCCGAACATCTGAACCCTAACTAAGCGGAACCCCAACCAGACCCGAAACTCGTACCCTAACCTCTAACCCAACAACCAGACCCCGACACTAAGACGAAGCCGAAACCTGAAGCCTCTTACGAAGAACACGAACCACGAACAGGAATCCTATCCCTAACCCGACTCTAACCGTAACCCCTAATATTGAACCGTAACCCTAACCGAATGCCGAACCCAACCGTAAACACTGAACTTAACCCTATTCCTAACCCTAACACTAAACCTAAGCATAATTGGAACCTAACCATAATCGCGAACCCGAACCCTAATGCTAACCCTTACCCTACCCTTAACCCTAAACTCTCCTCCTAACCTAACCCGAACCGAACCCTCCCCTTCCTACCGTAACCCTAAACCCTAATCCTAACCCTAATCGTAACCCTAACCCGACCCCTGACACTAAACCCCTAAACCCTACGCTTGAACCCTAACCTAATGCTAACCGTAACCGTACGTCGAACCCTACACCTAACCCTAATCGGCACCCCTAACCTACCCCTCAACCCAACCCTCCACTTAACCCTAAACTCTAACCCTCTCTCGGACCCTCCCCCTACCCCTAATCCTATATCCACCCAAACCCCCCGCACCCTCCCCTAACTCTACCCTCTTCTCCCCACACCCCTAATCACCCTAATGCTCTTTCTCACCCTCTCATACCCTAACCCGCTTTCCTTACTGCTACTTCTTACATTTCCTCTCACCTCTACCCCTCCTCCCATCCCGCACCCTACTCCTGCCCTAACCACCTACTTGGACCCCTAACGCAACCCTAACCCTAACAGAACCCCACCCTTTACCCTAAACTAACCCTAACAATGACCCTAACCTTAACGAACCATAACCGTAACCTAAACCTAACCTTACCTAACCCTAACCCTAACCCTAACCCGAACCCTAACCCTGACTCCAAACCTAACCTTACTCTAACCTAATCCCTACCTCCAACCCTAACATCTAATAGAAACCATGAACCCTAACCCTAATCGGGAACCCTAACACTACCCCTCACCCTTACCCCTTAACCTCAACCCTAATCGGTATCCTAACCCCTAACTCTAACCCTTACGTAACACCTAACACTAACTTCACCCTAACCCTCAAACCTAACACTACTACGAAACCCTACACCTACCCTAATTCCTAACATCTAATCGGAAACTTATCCCTAACCCGAAACCCGAACCTATAACCCGTTCTAAACATACCACAAACCCTAACCAACTCTATTACTAACCTAATCCCTACATTACTCTCACCCTAAACCGCATCCTAACCCTAATCCTAATCCCTGATGCCTAACCTAACGGGAAACTCTACACCTAACCGAATCAGACACCCGGACCCTGAAACCTAAAGCCGACCTCAAACCGTAACCAAACGAGGAAAACTCTACCCTAACCCGAAAACGACGCGAACGTCTATGCTATCCCTGAACCGAAGCCGAACCCGCCCCGACCCGTGACCCGAACCCACCCCGAACGGAAGCCGAACACGAGTAAGAAACCTCGTAACCGTGACCGGAAACCCGAACCCTACTCCGTACCGACCCCTAATCCTAACCCGAACCCTCACCGTAAACCCTAAACCTAACCGAACCGAACCGTAACTGAACCCTCAACCGTACACGTATAAACACGACCGAACCCTAACATACCTGAACCGAACGTAACCCCGAACGCCTAACCTGAATGCGAACCCGAACCCCAACTTTTAACCCTAACCCTAACTTACCACGAAACCGGAAACTAACCCTTAACCCTTAAGCCTAAGCTACCCGAACCTAATTCTAATCCTAACACTAATCCTAACATTTTAACCGAATCCCAACCCCGAATCCTAAATTAACCCTTTAACGGAAACCCTAACCCTCAAACGATAACACTGACCCTAAAACAACCCTAAACCCCATCCTAACCCGAAACCTACACCCTAATCGCACCCTAATCCAAAATCGAACCCTAACCCTACCTCGAACGCTAAAACCTAAACCCGAACCCCAATGCTAACCCGAACCCTACCCATAACTCTAAACACTAATGATACACCCTACCCCGAACCTCGGCCTCACCCTAATCCTAATCCTAACCCAACCTAACCCCTCAGCCCTAACCCTAACCCTAACCCTATTTTGGAACACTAACCCGTAAACCGAATCCTAAAACCTAACCCTAAACCCTCAGCCGAAACCCTAACCCGAACCCTAATCCGAACGAACCCCGCACCAGAAGCCAAACCCGAATCCGAACCCGTGAACCTGCAACCCGGAGCCGGAACAGTAATCCGGAAGCCTGAACCCCGAACCCGAAACGGGAACCCGCAGCCGAAAATAACGAACCACTGCGAATGCCGAACCCGTAACCTCGAGAGCGGAACCCTCACCCCGAGTCGAACTCCGAAGCCGAAACCCTGCTAACACGAATCGGAACGCCGTAAAACCGTAACCGTACAACTCGAGACCCGCGATACCCGACTTAACCGAAACCCGGACTGGACCGATAACAGCGAACACTAACCGGAAGCCAGAACCGATCCCCAAATCCCGAGGACCGAACCCGTAACCCCGTAAACCCAGAAGCCGAAGCCCGAACCCGAAGGCGGCATCCCAAAGCACCGCAAGCGGACACCAGTAACCCGAACCCCGAAAGGACAGATACTCCGAACCTCGAACCTGGTAAGCCGAACGCGATTAGCAGACCCCGAGACCCCGAAGCCGAACCCGCAAACCGACCTACCCGAAACAGACCCGTAAACCGGACCTGAACCCTAACAGGAACCCGAGCCCTGAAACCCGAAGCCTGACGGCGAACGCCGAACCCTGAAGCCGAACCCCGAACCCGAACCCGGAGTCCCGAAGACCTAAGCCGACGAACCGAACCTATACCCCGAAAACTACCCAAGCGAAGCCGCAACCCGAAAGGGGAACCTACCAACCGAAGCCGAACCAAACCCTGACCCGAGGCACTGAAACACACCCCGACCCGCACCCTAACCTCCCCCCGATACCGTAAACACGAAACCGAACCGTGACGCGAAGCCGAACCCCGCAACCCGAAACGAAAGCGGAACCCGATACCCCGCAACCCCAAATCCCGAAACCGCAGCGTAAACCGACTCCCTAAGCCAAAGGCGAACCCCTAACCCGTAACCCGCAGGTCGAACCGAACCCCACCTAACCCGAAACGGACCCGCCGCTAGTCCTACCCGGACCCCGAACCCGAATGAAACCTCGAAGCCGAACCTAACCCGCACACGCGACCCCGAGCCCCGAAAACACGCAACCCGACCCCTGCAGCCGATAAACCCTAAGCCGAAGCTTCGAAGCCGTCAAAAGACTTAACCAGTAACCCGTAAGCGAACCGAGGCTTACCCGAGGCCGAATCCCGACCCGAAGTCAAGGGGGAGGTTGGAAATGAGAGAATGGGTTGGAACAGCGGGAAAGGAGCAAAGGGGCGTAGGAGGATGGAGTGGGGGAAATAAAAAGAGGGAAACCGAAAAATAAAGAGGTAGACCAACCCAGGCTACCGAACCGTAAATCCCTAACCCTAAGCCAAGCCTAAACCCGAAAACCCTTAACCCTAATGCTAACCCTAAACCAAAAACAGTAACCTAAGTTAACCCTAACCTCGCCTACTTACCTCTAACCCTAATCTCTAGCCCTACGCCGAACCGGAACCCGAAACTCACCCCTATCCGAAAACAGACCGAACCCGAAGCTACCCTACTCCTAACCCTAATCCTAACCCATAACCTAACCCTAACCCTAATCCTAACCCTCATTCCTAACCCTATTTCCTAACCCACCCTACTCCTAAGGTTTACTGTGTTGAACTGATATCATGGGTGTTGTAACAGATTGACGTAGCACATTTGTTAGTAGGATGTACTTCTTTAAATAAAACTATTAGACTAAAAAAAAATATTATTACCTAACCTGAATCCAACCCGAACTTTAACCCAACCCGAACCCTACCCTGATGATCCGAAACCTGAACCGGAAGGCCGAACCTAAGGCCTCCACGCGCAGCTAAATCCGAACCGGAACCGTTTACCCCTAACCGAAAGGACTACCCCTAACCCGAAACCTAACCCGACCCCGTAAATCCGATAGGGAACCTTCACCTGAACCGAACGAGGAGCCCTAAGCGACAGGAACTCCTAATCCTAATCTAACTCCTAATCCGAACTCTTATCGAACCCTAACAGCAGCGAACCCTAACCCTAACCTTAACCCCTAACCAGAATCGTGAAACCGAGCTGCTAACCCTAAGCCAAAGCCAAAGCTAAGCCTAACCACTAACCTTAACCCTAACGCTAACCCTACCCCTACCCCTAAGCCTAACCTAACCCTAAACACTACCCCTATCCCTAAAACCTAACCCTCACTCCTTAACCCTAACCCTATTCCTAACCCTAACCACCTAATCCTAACCATAACCCTAACCCTCTAATGTTAACGTTTTGTAATGATATAATGGTTTTGTAACAGTTGAAGAAATAGCAAATTTGTTAGTAGGATGTATTTTTTAAATAAAAATATTTTATACCGTAAAAAATAATTACGTATACCTAATCCTAACCTTAACCCTAACCCCCAACCGTGATCCTAACCCTAACCTTAATTCTAACCCTAATCCTTAACCCTAACCCACACCCTAACACACTACCCCTAACCCCTAAACACTAACCCTAAACCTAATCCCAACTCGTACCCTAACCCTAATTCCTCATAACTCTAACCCTAATCGAACCCTACCCTAACTCTACCCTAACCTAATCCTAAAACCCTAACCCAACCTTAAACCTAACCCTAATCCTAAACCTACCCCTAACCTTACCCTAACCCAACCCCTGACCCTAACCCTAAACACTACCCTAACCCTAATCCTCACCTTAACATTTAACCCTAACATAACCGAAACATAACCCTAAACCCTAATCCAAACCCTAACCCTAACCAGAACCGGAACCGGAACCCTAAACCTAACCCTAATCTAATTCTAACCAATTTAACCCCCTACCCTAACCCCTAAACCCTAACCCTAAAACTACTAACCCTAACCTTAACCGTAAACCTAACCCCTAACCTGGTTCTAGCCGGTCAGCCCTGGAAGCGTGCGGTGACCTCGACTGGTCAGGGGTTAGAGGACCGCGTCGAAGGCCCAGAGAGGAAAGGAAAGAGAGAGGGACACAAAGGGGGACAGTGGACTCATTCTTGGAAGTCCCATGGTCTACAATTAGACTGGTAAATCTGTATGTTTTGCTAGCTTTGGTTTTCCAGAGAAAGAAAGAGTTAGTGACCCAAACGCAATCGGATGTTACTTTTACTGTTCGTTTTGTATTGAGCAAAATAAAGATCCTGAGTGTAATAGAACAAGGGAGGATGTCCTCCAACAAATGGAGGAAGTTCTGGCTATGGCTGACAGAGGCCACACCGGGCATCACCTGAGAAGCATCCATTGGGCATATACTCTTGTCATATATTTATGTAATGTATGTGAGTTTTGGTTTTAGATTATTTATGTATTAGAATGAAATTTCCGGGTTTTGAAACATTTGAAATAAGTGTAATCACAAAAGTAAAAGAAGAAGATTTATAGTTATAAGGGTTTTATAATGTTTAATGTTTTGTAATTATATAATGGGTTTGTAACAGTTGAAGTAGCAAATTTGTTAGTAGGATGTACTTTTTTTAAATAAAAATATTTATACCTAAAAAAATATTTATACCTAACTAAGCCCTAACTGTAATTACCATACCCCTAACCTAACCCTAACTCTAACTAAAACCTAACCCTAACTTAACCCTAACCCTAGCCCTAATTAAAACCTAACAATAACCCTAACCGTGATCTGACCCTCACAAAACAGTAACCCTAGCCCTAAGCTTAAACCCTAACTAAACCCTAACCCTAACCCTAACTAAACCCTAACCCTAAGACAAACCGTAACTAAACTCTAACCCTAACCCTGACCCTAACCCTAACTAAACCCTAACCCTGACCTTAACCCTAACTAAATCCTAATCTAACCACAGATGCTGGCAAAACATCAGGAAGAAACTCTTCTAGAAATAGCCACATAGCCCGAAAACCCCACAAAAAACCATGGTTGCTGGCCATGAAAGCCTTCGACTCCACAAAAAAAATTATGTTTATTTATTTGGGGGGGGGGGGAGTGCTGCTGCTGACTTTCACAAAGGCATGGGACGAGGTTACCTGAAAAAAGAACAAGCAGCTCCTTTAAACTTATCCTTTGGAGATGATAAAGTCAAATGATTTGTATTGTGGGATTGCCAAATGGGTGTGTGAATCATAGGTAGAGCAGTGCTACTTAAAGTGGTGGCTTGTCAACTGGTGTTGTTCCCTGAGCTATAGCTCGTGTTCCCTGGAGAGCTTCCAGGAAAGAAACAAACAATTGTAACAGGAGGCAAAAAATGGTATGCAAATGGATCTTGTAGCAGGCTGAAATCTACGAAAGCTCATGCTAGCAGCTTCGTTTTCTGTTAGTCCCAAAGGTGCTACAACATCCATTTGAATAGCAATTTTTCAGACTAATATGGCTATGTCTTTGAATTCTACCACCATGGAGATAAAAACTGGTATTGGTCCCTGGTGTATTGGGGTGGTAGCAGGGAGGAATCCAATAATTCGCATCAAGTAGCTTAAACTAGAACACAGTTGTAAATATAATGTGTTCATATGTACATGGCTTTCTTCCCAATGCACGTGTACACACACACATACACAAGTATACAAACATGTATTTTGCTGTTGTTGTGTTGCTGTGCACCTTCAATTCATTTCCAGTTTATGACAACCCTAAAGCAAACCTATTACAGGGTTTTCTTGGCATTTTTTGTTCATGGGAGAATTGTTGCTTCCTTTCTCTGAGGCTGAGGACTTGTCTAGACTGGCAACTAGTGCTGATTTAATCAGCTCCATTTAGTGCCACTTTGGGCTGCTCTTTCCCTTTCCATAGCAATACTCTCTCTCTCTCTCTCTCTCTCTCTCTCTCTCTCTCTATCTATCTATCTATATATATATATATATATAATAAATACATTATTATTGTTATTATTATTATTATATATGATTAAAATGCACGGTCTCCTGTTTCTTAATTATTTTGCAAACAAGATTGCACAGCAACCCCATACTGCATCTTAAAATGAACAGGAAATCTTAAAGAACTCTTCCTATACCATTCCTATGGCATGGCTGAACAGGGATTTGAACCCCGAGCTCACAAAATTGTAGCCCAATACTCAAACCACAGCATCATGCGGCCTTAAACATGTACTTACATGAACTCAATAAACAAAAAATTAAAGTATAAATTAAGTTAGAATGACTGCCCTGCATAGTGCAGTACCTATAGACATTACACAAAATATAGCAGAGCACCCACTGAACACATAAAGAGGCATTTTGAAAGTATCAGAGCAAACCTGAGATGATGGGGAAGGAAAATCTATTTCCTAAATTCTTCTGACACATTATGCCCAGGCATGGGGTGGGGGAGTTATGTATTAATTTTTGTATCAATTCATTCTGCATTGGGGCTGTAGTTTTCTTCTGTCCCTGTCCATGAACCAAAGTGGGAGGGGAAACACAGTTATGATAGCTCCAGACTGAGGGGTCATTCACATGTTGTTTTTAGCATGACTGTATGAATAATCTCACTCATGCATTCTAGGTTGGTTATTCACAATATGGAACTGCACCTCTGCACATCTCTGCAAGTTTGGTTGTTCACACATGTCAGTATTTGAATAAAGATGGAGCTGATGATGTGAATGTATTTGAAGCAGGTTCAATTCATGCAGAGTTTTATCCTGTTTATCCTGGGTCTATTCATATCAGTTATTCACACAGCTCAGAATGTGAACCCTTTAGAAAAACTTGGGGGGGGGGACTTGATTATCCTGGGTTAGGTAGGTATTGTGGCAGCCCCCCATGTAACTTAATCGGATGCATTTGAAATGCACATGAACAACAAAAATTCAACCCAGATTCTACCCGGACTATTTTCACAATCCGAATAATTCCTGAGTTTATGGGAATGCAGACACATCTTCTTTTGGGTCACAGTTCTGAAAGTAACATGGCTTGTGATAGTACTATGCCTGCAGATAGTACTATGCCTGGGGAAAGTGTCATCAAACTAGCAGAATAGGTACTTCTATTTGTCAGAAAATTTTCCTCCTGTCTCTTTCAGTCTTGTTCATGTATGTACCAGTTCTGTATAGGATTATATGGGGAATTTATTGCACAGTTGTGGGTTTTGAGATCTGCTTAATGAAGATGGAGTCCATTTCTCATAATCTCCAGCCAACCTGCCTAATGGTGAAAGCATAATTCATCAAAATATGGATGATCACATCCCTGTTTTATACCATAAATGAGGAAAAAAAATTCCACAGCATTTTATCTAACTTAATCAATGGATAGTGTGACTAAAATCTAATTTGCATTTCAGAAATAATGCCGTTTGACACCACATTTACTGCCATGGCTCAATGCTATGGAATTCTGTGATTTGTAGCTTTGTGAGATATTTAGTCTTCTCTGTGAGAGAGCTCTGGTGCCACAACAAACTAAAAATCCCAGAATCCCTTAGCATGAAGCCATGGTAGTTAAAGTAGCACTAAACTGCATTATTTCTGCAATGCAAATTAGACCTAATAGATTTTTGTTTAAAAAATAAAGCTACAAATAACAACAAAACCTGCTTGATTTCAAATATTCTAGCTCTTCAGATGCTTTTGAATTAAATTTTGCTTCATGCTCTCAAGGTTTTATGTTTCTATCATCTTCCCAAAAGAGAAGCTATCAACAGGAAAACTATCCAAGAAGTTAATATTATGAGAGGGATTCACAAGGGAGTCTCTCTGCTCTAACCACACCAATGTGTAAATCTAGCAATCCAACTGAGGGAGTGTTAAGTGACGTACAGAAGGCTGATTAAGATGTTGGATTATTCATCAAAAGTAAATTATATCATCGTTACTAATTAAGATTTCATTACATGCATTTGTTGCTTGCTAATTAGGTAACTAGAGCTCTTTGTTTACAGTTGTATCCATTTGCATCAGAGGGCAAATGGCAATTAGCCTGAGCTGCTGCTGTTGCTGCTTGTCTTCCACATCCGTTCCCAAAACTACTATCATTACTTGTTTCTTTCACACCAGTGCAGGCTTATTCAATGTTTACTATGGGCCCAGACAGACTGAGGCTGCTGCCATGCTGCTGAAATAAAGCACTGCTTTAACTGCCATGGCTCAGTGCTATGAAATCCTGGGATTTGTAGTTTGTTGTGGCACCAGGGAGCTCTGACAGAGAAGGCTAAATATCACACAAAATGACAAATCCCTGAATTTCATAATATCAAGCCATGACAGTTAAAGTGTTGTCAAACTGCATTAATTCTGTAGTGTAGATGGAAGCAAAGAAATTAAAAAGCATAATCTCCAATATTTATTCTTTGTACAGATAAGTCTACAAACATTTTTGTGTTTTGGCTGTTTTAGAATATCTGCTTTTTGGTGGAAGCTCAAAGTATGGGAAAGAGGAAAGCTAGTGGGAGAGGTAGGGGGTGGTGTGCCCAACCCAGTGCACAAGGGGCCTGTGTTTTTCTTTTTTTTATGTCATCCATGCAGTGTTAGCACAGTGAGGGAAACATCTATGGATTTGGAAATTTGACAAGAAGCAAAAAAATAAAAAAAAATCCTATATAAATTGCAAACAAGTGGCATATCTGGATTGAACTAGTGGGTGAAGATGGTTAAAATCTTCTGACCTCCACACTGAGTTCCTGTTCTGGTCAAAACCTCTATGCTTTTTTTTGCAGGGGAGAGGAGCTTTTTGCAGGGATGTACCTGCTTCTAGATTGATCCCTAAATTAATGTGTAGCATGTCCCTAAATGCCAAATGATATTGATATCTTATGTTAGCTTGAGATGTGAATATGCATATGATTGAAAACAGTGCAGTCTTTACACACACATGCTCTTTACTGTGCATACATTTCAAAGTATACTATGGCCCCAAATAGACAGGCCCAATATAACGCTGCTTCGGGTCACTTTGGAGGTATGCTGTTTAAATGATGCATGCGTCCTAAGAGGCTGGAAGCCACACCAAAGCCACGCTCCAGTCCTAAGGACTGGAGTGTGGCTTTGGCACAGCTTCTGGACTCTTAAGATGCATGTGTCATTTAAACAGCATACCTCCAAAGTGACCCAATGCAGCTTTATTTTGGCTTGTCTGTTCAGGCCTCAAGATATACATTCAAAGGTTGAGCCCTAGAATGATGAAGAGTGAGGCTGCTGCTTTAGACAGCTGGTTTTTGGCAGCATGGAAGGGCAGCAAATTCTTAGTTATTTCATTTATCATTCCTATGGGGGTCTTACATTATATATGCTGTGATATATGAAAGATATGCTTACAACATGTTGTGCTTTGGGTGACAATAATAATTTCACTTGCCTTGGTTACTATACCTCAGGATGGTCTTGATCCCACTTGTACTTTTCTGTAATCCCTCTTCAATCCTCAAGAGGAGTGGGAAATATACATAAAATTTTACTATATATATTATTTTATTATTTCTGACTGACTGCCTAGTTTACACAAACATTTTCATGGTTATATCATTCATTTAGCTCCTCACCAAACTCCAAATGTAAATTGAAGAAAACTAGGCATGGGAAAAGTTCAGAAATATTGTTTTCACCAGTACATTGCATTGAAAAAGTGATAAGAAAGGAAGTGCATGTCTCTTTCTGCCATTAACGAAAGGACCTACTACCTCCTAGGAATAATATCAAACTAAGGAGGAGACCAACCAAGTTCATGCATCTACTAGAGAAGGGAGAGATATTCTTTTTCACATACATCCTTTGATGAAGACACAATTTGGGAAGGAGGTGTATAATAATAATAATAATAATAATTTGTTTTATTTATATACCGCTATTCCAAAGATCATAGCAGTGAACAGCAAGTAAGCTAATTAGCAAGTAAGCTAATTTGCCCCCAACAGTCTGGGTACTCATTTTAGCAACCTTGGAAGGATGCAAGCCTGAATCAAGCTTGGGCCCTTTTGCTGGTCTTGAACTCGCAACCTTGTGGTCTTGAGTGAATGGCTGCAGTACAGGCATTTACCCACTGCGCCACCAGGGCTCCTTTCCACTGTCATTTCCACTGTCTGCTCAGATGGCTTTAGTCTGGCATTTAGTCTGACATTGATGTTGGGCACCTCATTCTGACCTCTGAGTGAGTGACTTGTGCCACCAGCGGCAGTGTCAGCTGGCACAACAGGGTGTGCATGTCAATAGCAATGGAGTGTCCAAGGTAACAAGGGAATGTTGGAGCAGCTTCAGAGCTAGAATACTCCAGAAATCCAAGCATCAGGAGAAAGGTCAGGTTCACATGGGCCAGTATACACCAGAATATTCTGGCTCATGTGAATCTGGCCTTTCTCCTGCTGCTTGATTTTCCATGTCACATGGAGGGGTATTCACGAATTCGAACCTCACTGGTGCTCTGAAGTGCTGCATGCCAGACAACAGTCCAACTTTTCCAATGAATGTGAATGCCACAAGAAAAAAAAGTCCCAGTCTTTTGGTGCAACCCAAGGTGATATTTCTGTTGCAAACAGGGTAGAGTGAGGAGGCTTTTTATGGAGGAGGGGAGCAAACTGTGAGATTAAGGGAAGACAAATAAAATGGTACTCTTATCATTTTTACATATAAACTCTGCACCTGTCTCCTTATCAGCGTTCCAAGTAATAAAAGTGTGTGTGTGTGTGTGTGTGTGGTAGCCTACAAAAGTTTTTGCAGCTTATGGAAACATTAGACCTATAGCATAGACAGACACACCAGGGAGACATCATGGGTTGTTATTTTAATGCCTTTTTAGGAAGGTTCTCTTCTTGTTCAGCAGGGCTCATTTCACTCTCTCCCAGTTATTCATTTTTTCCACCCACTCTACAAAGGCACCAGAGTTTGAAAATGATTATCAGATTATTCACAAACAAAGCCTGCCATTGTGTTGTTTGCGAGTGGCACAATAATGTTCCCTAGACTTCCTCTGGCATGCTTTTCTCTATTTTTATTTTCCAGCACAACAGAAACACAGTCATTATATGATTTTAGATTGCCTCCTTTCACATCCTCTCCCAACCAGTCCTTTAGAGCTATTCCTGAATATGCAAATCCTATTTTTCTCCAACCTGAGCCCCTCTGCTTGCTGAGACTTGATTATCTCTCCTCTGTGAGCACATGAGGGAGCACTCAAAAGTTCCCCACAGACCCCCAGGAAGTCTTGCCTTTCTAAACGGGATGTGCTGACAGAGAACACAGCAACTTTGATCTAGGTGTACTAATGATGTTCCTGGTTCTGCTTCCCCTAGCACTTTCATTCTTCGCAGATGGAAGTACTAGGCAAATGGTCCCTCCTTTGAATTTAGGAAATGATATTTCATTTTGACAGAAATCTAACCCATCCACCCCTGAAAAAAAAACCCCATAGAGGCATATTTCACATTTTTGAAAGAAGGGAAGGCACTGTGTATTTGTCTGTCTGTCTGTTGGTGTTAAGGAAGTGTTTTCAGTATGCAAAAACATCCGACAGTACAGAAAAGGCACTTTCATTAAGGTGAAAGAACAAAGGAGATTTTTTTAAAGCTTTCAATCAATGTTTCTCTGTGGCAAAGTACTGTATCTCTGTGGCAAAAAAGCCTGCTTACAGTCCTATATATCTTGTTATCAGTTCACCAAGGAATTTAATGCCATACACAGCAGATGCATTATAACATGTTTTCTTCTATGGGGTGCCAAAGAACTGGAACTGGAAATAATGGTAGCCAGCACTAAATGAAAGACGTTTTGCAATATTTTATATGTGTATAAATATGAGGACAGGCAAAAAAAGACAAAAGTTGCTTATGGTAGGTACAGACACAGCATCTTTCATTGGATCAAAACTTTCTTTTTTGCAACCAGAAAATCATTACAAGTATTTATGACTTTATCCCAGCACACACCACATCTGTTTTCTTATCTTCTACATGCTCTCAGTTTGGGGCTTATGGGCTAGGAAACAGAGAAATTTACAGCTCGTGTAAAATTTCATTGGAGAAACACCAGCCATTTTATTGACTGATATATCTACATCAATGCAATTTTGTAAGAAAAGAACTATATATAAAAGCCAGTGTCTGTCTTGTACCATTGTATTAAAATATTACCACACAGAGAGGTTTGATCTTCTTACTTATTTGGTGTGATTTAATAGCCAACCTCATCCTAAGGATTCAGGGCAGGTGACAATATATTAATCACAAAACCTTCAATGACAATGATTCCATTTTGGCATTCTTCTATTGCTAGTCTTCAGACATAATGCTTTCTTCTTTGGGGTGCCTAACAGAATGGATTCAAAGGTACTTGAGTTTATACATAATCACGGTATTCCAGGATATAATTCCATAAGTGAGAATCAGCCAACAAAGATGTCTCTCTACATGTGGCCTTGGAGTTGAATCCTAAGCACATAAGATTGTTCTCAGTCAATATTATAGCGGAATGGGACATGAGGTGGTTGTTGTTGTGTGCCTTCAAGTTGTTTCTGAATTATAGTGACCCTAACTCTGATGGTTGCAAGATCAGCAGGTCGAGGACCAAGTGCTGCATGATAGAGTGAGCTCCCCTCACTAGTCCCAGCTTCTGCCAACCTAGCAGTTTGAAAACATGTAAAATGCAAGCACATAATTAGCTACCACTTCAGTGAGAAGGTAACAGTCTTCTGTGCAGTCATGCTGGCCACATGATCACAAAGCTGTCTTTGACAACGCTGGCTCTTTGGCTTAGTAAGGGAGATGAGCACTATCCCTTACAGTTGGACACAACTTGACAACCTTGTCAAAGGGGAAACCTTTACCTTTTAAGACAACTGTGTTATGGAAATTTCTTGGCAAGGTTTATTCAGCAAAGGTTTGGCATTGCCTTCCCCTGAGGCCGAGAGGATGTGATTTGCCCAAGGTCATCCAGTGGGTTTCATGGCCAAGCTAGAAATTGAACCCTGGTCTCCAGATTTGTAGCCCAACACTCAAATCTCTATGCCATGTTGCCTCTTGGACATGAGGTGGAATGCTTCATATTCATGATATTTGGACCAGGCATGAGCAAATTTTGGCCCCATTTTTCCAAATCTCTCTATCCTTCATCATTGATTGTAGGCATGTCTACATTTGCCAGTTACACCAGTTTTTCTGCCCTCACTGTGACCTGTCTATTCAATGTAGGGCCAAAGCCCCAATTCAAGTGTGGATTGTCTTAATGGGAGAAGGCCAGTTCTGCACTGAATCTTCCCTATGCATGGTTAAATTGGATTTTAAAACCCCACCTTTTGCTTTTAGATTTTGCAGGAATACCCAAATCACTCTGTGGTGATGCCTGGAGGCTGTCTAGATACATGTCTCACTGTGTTGTCTGGTACTGGCACCACTGGTGCAAATTACTTTCTCTGTGATCACAATAAGATGCCCAGCCATGTGATTGATTCTGGGCACCTTGTTTCAGAAGGATTGACTCACACCTATGATAATGGTACTAGGAGGCACAGTGGGATGCGATGGCAGACAGTCACAAAGCATTGCTATGAAATGTGGAGGTAATGGGAAATCTGAGACAGCTACAAGGCCAAAATACTGTGGGAGTAGCCACACTATTCTAGTTGCTTTGCCTGCCAGATAAATCCGGAAATCTCTTTCTGCCAAGTTTTCTACATGTGATGTAAGCATAAAATGATTCAGTCTTTTCCCCTGAATATGTCTACTTCCTTCTGAAACAAAATTAACTGATGTGGAATTGATGTGAAATGAAAATGTCAGAGAAAATTTTACCATCACTAAATTTTGCAGTCTGTCTTAGCTAGAAAACCACTTGTTAATTTGGTCTGTGACCATTTTCAGTGCATCTTCAGAGAGTGTGAATGAGAATAAGAAGCAGGCAACAGTGATTAAGTTCTAGTTTGGACTGAGATATTTTCCTGCCTGAGGCAAAGGACAAGATGTTGCCTCACTTCATTTCTGGTATACAGGCTGATCAAACTGGTAATTAATCCCTATCACACTATTGGTAATAGGGTAGAGTCCTTTTCTCCACACCTGAGGGCAAGTTTGGTGGTGTAGAAGATGCCATGTGGTATATTTAGCTCTGTTCCCCAAGAATGGGGAATGGCCAGAGGGATTCAAGAAAAACAGTTATAGTCCTGCTGCTGCTATCCCTCCAGATCTGCCACTTGTGGCAGTTGGCTCACTATACCTAACAGTAGGGTTCTTACATTAGCCAGTTATCTAAAATGACAGCTTGGTGGAGTAAATTCCTTACTATAATTTATAACAAAAATGGGGGGAGATATAAAAGAAAGACAATGGGGGGTATCTTGTGCCTTACTTTTGTCAACTGACATGAAAAGGAAAAACAAAACCACTACACCAAAAACAGTTGCCGTTAATTGTTGCTCATGGAGTATCCCTCAGAGGTTGTGCATGCTTTTTTCAATATCTGAAACACAGTGTTGGTTTGGGCACTTTTGCAAACACTTGCTGTAATTTGTGAGTTTGTTAATAATGAGCATTTTCTTTATCTTGAATCCAATCTTAGTCCAATACAGAAGAAATCCATCAAAATCAGTGGAGAAGCTAGGAGTCTTATCCTCTGTTACCCGTTTCTTGCTTGCCATCATGCATATTCTTTTTCACTCAACATCCTGTTTTCTTTCTTGTGTGCATTGCATACCACTCTCTGGACATATCAAGTTATTAAAAAAAAGTAGCAAAGAAGTTATGATCCCACCGTATAACTATTTTAATGAGTAATGCTACACTAGTTCAAACTAGCCCCTTGCTGTGATTCATTTTTGTTTTGTTTTTTATATCTCATTAACAAGGGGCACGTTAAAGCTGGCACCACTATTTGGAAAAGCTGTGTGGAAATGACTATTATACACACACACATACACTTTTAAGTCTTTCTTTTTACATTTCCCCCCTTCATCCCTGTGATGCAAAGGGAATGTTTGCTCTCACAAAAGAACATCAAAAAGATATCTGCAAATCAGGTGATGGTGCAGTGGTCTGTCTAATGGAAATGGTAGTTTGAGGCCACTTCATCAAGTTTATATCTAGCCAAATAAGAACTGACTTCTTCCAAAGTTATCATTCTGGTTCTGTATATGGACAGCGATAGCAATACCATGTTTAGATAACCTTGTCTGGGGCTCTAATACAAGTTCATCCCTCTCTTCAGGGCTGGTTCTACCATTAGTAGATGGGTTGAGGGGTGTGTGCATCTGCACTGTAGAAATAATGCAGTTTGACACTGCTTTAAATGTTGTAGCTCCATCCTCTGGAATCCTGGGATTTATAATTTTACAAAATCTTTAGCCTTCTCTGCCAGTGAGTGCTGGTGTCTCACAAACCTACACCTTCCAGGATTCTGTAGGACTGAGCCACGGAAGTGGTACCAAACTGCAATACGTCTACAGTGTAGATGTACCCGCTGAATCAGCAGTGTCATTCCTCTGGCTGTTCCTCTTGAATCCTCCAGCTATTATCATTTGTTGGAGGATTTGTTGGGGTGGAAAATGATACCCACTGAAGTAAGTTTCAGTTTAATCAGCTTCTACATATGAAAAGGGGTTGATTGACCATTTTGCCCTTTGCCTCAGGCACAAATATATCTGGGCATCCTTCCTTGCTATTTACTATCTTGTTATCAGCCACCCGGTAATATGATTTTCTGGGCGGCTCACAAAAATAAAACAAACATATTAAAAACTCAATAAAAGCAGCATGTAAGACTCTGCAGGAAGGCACGATCGCACATGAATCATACTGTAACTAAAATACACAGACACATGATACACAGTCCATGGCGTTTGATTATTATTTAAAAAAAATCTTTTTTTCAAAGAATGAATAGATTTTTAAGATTACAGATCTGAAAAGCCTGGGAGAACTTTTATTTATTTTATTATAATTTATTTTTTTATTTCTCTTAATCAGCACGACATTGATTGTACAATACAATATGAGTTCAGTTAATTATATGGTATGCATTCGATAAGGAGAATAAGTACATTAAACTTCTCATAATCAGCTCTGTTATTAAAAATATCTCTAATTTTTAAAACAGCAAATTAACATTTGTCTTTATATTAAAGGAGGATAAAAACAAATAATTAAACCTGTATAAATCTTAAATAAAGTTTCCCCTGTTGACTATTCTAGACATTTATTAAATTGTATGTCACCCCTGACCATTCTTTTCCCCACTTATCCATGTCCTTTTTGTTTAATACGTATTGCTGTTAATCTATCTAATTCCTTCATTTCAAATATTTTATTTTTCCATTCTTCTATAGATGGTGTATATGTGGATTTCCATTTTTCCCCCCACTAGCATTCTAGCAGCTGTTATTAAATACAGTTCTGTTCTCCAGTGCTTTCTTTCTCTGGGAGAATTTTTAAAAAGGTAATCAACTAGATCTGAAAAGATTATACAAAAACTCTTTATGAGCCCTTTATGAGCCAATTAGCCCATTAAGATATTCAAGAGAAGCCTTTCTTTCTGTCCCATCACCTTCACAAGCTTGTTTGGTGGGAACAAGGGAGAGAGTTTTCTTGGTGGTTGCTCTCAGGCTTTGAAATTCCCTCCTAGTGAGATTAGGATGTCCTTCTCCTTGTTTTCCTTCCACTGGCAAGTCAAAATATTCTTATGTAAAATATTCTTATTCTATAAACTGACTGGGATGGGCCGCTATGGTGTGCTATGCTATTCTGTAGTTTATATATAGTATTTTTTTAAACAAGACAAAATAAACAAAAACAAACTTTTATTATAATAATTGCATAGATGTTAATATACAGTAAAATTGTTGTCATCAATAGATGAAATTCCATTTCAATGCAGAAAAAATTACAGATAACAACAATAAAAAACAACAATCATGGGTATGATAATACAAGAAAAGATAAGGTATAGGTTTGTTGTTAAACATGTTATCAAGGATTCAAAGGTTCTGAGAAGAGCACATCATTCCAGTTCCACAAGTGATGAGCTCGAGGTTTCAAGGTGTATATTGTCATTCATATATTCTATGAGAGAATAGCAACATGCCTCAATTTTTTGGTTCATAGGTCTTATAGTACGGACATTTTATTTGATAATTTCTCCACTAACCACACTTCCCATAGTCTATTTCACCAATTTTCAAGAGAAAGATTCCTATTTTCAATTGTTGTTCAATTTCAAGTCTAGTAATTGCTAAGAAGAGGCAGATTAGATTTTTATATGTTAAGTTTTTGTTTTCACATTAAAAAAACCAAGAGTAAGGATAATATTGAGCAGAATATAATGTTCTCTTTAGTAATGGTGGAGATCTGATCAAGTATTATAAATCAGAAAAGGTGTTTTTGTCACATTCAATTCACATATGCAAGTAAACTCCCCTGATGTCACATCCCCTCCAGCATTTTGCATTTATGTTCTTTGTAACTTGTGCTAATGTATAGTCTTTTAATCATTATAATGGTTTCGGCTTCATAGACTGTTTAATTGTCCTTTAAGCAACTTTTATATCCATCCTTTTTATTGATTTTTTTCATAGTTTAATCTGTAACATGTAAGCTGCCTTGAGTCACATTATTGGAAAGAAATGTGGAATATAGTTGAACAAAATGAATAAATAAATACATAAATCATCAAGTGATTTTTTCTGAGAAGGTTATTCCATTACTGGATACCCAACACACACAAAATATTTCTCCCTATAAACCAACCACCTCCCTTCAGCTGGGAGCAGTCAAATGACACAAGGCCTCCAAAAATAATCTTAAAGTTGGGGCTGATGTATAGGAGGTGATCTGTACTTTTCAGGTAATCCACACATTCATGTCTTGACTAGTGAACCTCCAGGGATGATAAAGAAAAAGCAATCATATTAAATCAGTAAGAATGTAGATTGCATCACCTCAGGGTGCAAGTGGACAGTTAATTTCTTAAATATGTTCCTCTATGAGAAATATAGATTTCTTGAATACCGTTGGCCCTCCATATCCAAGGGCCCACTATAGTGCATAAAATTCCTTAAAATAGTACATTGAAAGAAAGAGAGTGGCATGGTGGAAGAAGAGGTGAGTAGAGGAGGTCTCTCCTTGATAGATTTTTTTAGAACATTATTTGTAGGATGACAGAAAGTTCCAGATCCCTCGCATAAGAGGAATTCCAAGTATGCCCACTCCTCACTGAAAACAAAGGTCTGTATGCTTACCATGCCACACGGTGAGTGCGCCATGGGCACGTGCGCCATACACTTTATTGTCATACAGCTTCAGCATAAGCTTAAAGCCACGTATAGTGTGCCCACAGATGGCACAGGCATACTGTATCTATTTCTCTACATAGGAACTGGGTCTGAACCAGGTAGGCAAGAAGTGGGACGCCATAACCATTAATTTGAGGTATTAAAATTAATGGTGTTGACATATAATCTGAGACTAAACCTTCATTCTTTGACTCTCAGTGGGATTCTTTGGCTAGGCATTATTTTTCAGCCAAAACTACTTCAAAGTTTGTTCTGAGGACACTTTGTGTGTGAATAGGGGCAACAGGGAGAGTAATGCATATCAATTTGAACTGCTTGTAGGTGGAGTGGTATTTTTTAAAATGTATTAAAAGAAATAGAATTGCTTTTTCTCTTTGCTGAGATTGTTCTTAAGATTGTTATGAGGATCTGTGCTAAACATCCTGAAGGACTTTACACATTAAATGTACTGTATAATTGACTAATTGTAATTATTATAATTCTCAGCTTTTGCAAGGATGTGAGTAGCATCCCAAATTAGGTCTAATGATCCTGCTCAATTGAAGATCACAACCTAGCTCTTGGGTTTTGAGCATCCAGTTACTATAAAGATTTTGAGACATTTTGACACTTAGAATAGCATCATTGCAACTCCTGGGCTGAGTTGACCATTCCAGAGAAACAAACATATCCAACCCACAATCAGAACAGTGAGGTTTCTGCACAAACACATAATTCACCTGTTTTAGGAAATGGCTAAAGGCAGTCATAGCTTAAAATGCAAAGGAGCCTTCATTACTTTATACATACAATTTTTCATAAGTGAAAATGTACAGTATTTTAAAGCAGCTGAACACACACTGATCACAAGGGGAAAGCTAGGTGAGGGAAAAGACATTATAGCCTAATTTGGAAGAAAGAATTGCTCTCTGTGTTGGCTTTACATAACTGGAGGCTTCATCCTTATTTAGCTGGTGATTCGCTTGCGCTTGCTGTCTGAGATGATGGAAATCTTCCCATTTCCCTGCTCTACAGACAATTGCCTTTTTTCCATTGTTGCTTTGAGTTTAATTAAAACCGTTTTATTTCAGCTCAGAGCCACTTTCTAGCTCTCAAAATTATATATTCTGAAAAGGTGGAGAGCAAATGAGATTTGAATAAGCGGTTTGTCCTTTCTTTGAATAAAACAATAAAACTATATGCAAAGTTGAATTTTTGATATTGGGAACTCAATGCTGTCTGCCGACAAATGGCAACAGGGCAAAATAATTTTTCATAGGCTGGGCCTGGCATTTGCACGACCCTCTGAATCAGACATATTTTGCTTCTTTTGTTTATAGAACAAAGCATTATCAGCTGCACAATGGTAAAAGCAGACAGAGAAGGTTCAGGTTTTGGATTTCAGCATTTTAAGAGTTTAAAAAGATGGAAGAAATTATAAGCTCCTTTGACATTAGCTCTAGAATTGTGTTCAGTTCAGTTTTGTGATTGTAGTGTTTATTTGTTTTTAATAGTGCATGAGAATTTCATTTTAATTTGTTTGTCTTTGTTGAATTTACTAAAATGAACAAATTTCTTCAGATTAAAGTGGTTTGCAATATATATATATATATATTTAAATCAAGTCAAAACATTTGAAAGTTTAAGTCAAAACATGGCAGGCAGGTACAGCATGTTCCACTCTATGCCAGAACAAAAAAAGGCTGTATCTATTGAGTCTGGCTGGTGCAAAGCAGGGAAAAACTCATTTTACTTTTATCTGTAACCATCTTACAGCATTCAAAAATGTCTTTATATCCAGGATAGAAAGAACTCAAGGCTTTTAATAATGAATATAGGAAGAAGAAAATAGATTTTCCCATCCCTATTTCCAGTTAACCTTTGCCTATAATATACTCTGAAAGGCCTGAGTGACATGACTTTGAATGTGTGGGTCACAGATTTACCATCTTGGAGAGAAGAACATTAATCCCAGATGAAGCGCAAGTCTTTTCATTGGATTCACTCCTGTATTCTTCCATGGAGCTATGGTTGCTCACCTACTATTCATGCCTGATCTAGAAAGAACACATGGCATGTCGACCTCAAGTTTTTAGAGCTAACTTTGAATCCTGATCTTGGGGTCAAAATTTGACCCTAGACGCACCCCTTGGAAAAACCCTAGTGTACATCCCAAAAAATCTTTACCAATAGCCCCCTGAAAGAACATTGGGACATGGAGGTGACAGTAACTGATGCAACCCAGCAAACCCCAAGGAACTATATTGTAAGAATGTACACTTCTTTAGACCAGTCTGGAAAAGTACCATGTTACACAAAACAACTGGGCTTTATTTTATATGGCACACTTCTGGAACAGCCCTGGAGATGTAAAAGAATATTCACCAGTAGTTTTTTCATCCACAGTGAGAAAGCCTGTTTTGATGTATCACAATGAAAATGCTCATCTTCCATGTTATTTTAAAAATTATTTTGTTTTGTTGTATTTCATTGCATCATATCACATTCCATTTCAGGACACAAAGCAGTTTGTAGGAATAACTTAGATTTTGTACAAAAATGTTTCCAGGTAGACAAAAATAATAATCATATTTTGGACAAAATATCCCAGTTCCAGTGTCACTTTTTTCTGCAAATGATTTTATTGTTGTAGAAATGTTCCCTGGTATGAGAACTCATTAAAAATGTGTATGTCTCACCTAGCAGGAAGAAGTAACTGAAATTATTTGTTCAAAGCAAGTACCCCCTCCCAAAGCTCTCTGCCCCCAACTATAGCTGGCTTCAGCCCCACATTCAGCATACAATCTTGATCAGAAATGTGGCCACTGACAGAAAAGAACATTGCCTGTCCCTGATCTCGGGGCTGTATGAGCTCTGATTTTGTGCAATCCGAAGAGCAACGGTGTTCTGAACCACAAATTTCTCTGGGAGATGCTGATCAGATCAGTTTGTTTTGAAATGTAGACTGGATGAAATACACCAGCTCCCCAATTTTGCTTCCATATGTCAGGCTCTCTATTCAGCTGTGATCATCTGTGCAAACCTTCTCTGCCTATGCAAGGCTATGTTTTCTCTCTTAGCTCTACAACCATATCCACATTAAAGGAAATTACTGAATCACCCAAGATTAATTAAAAACAGGGGGAAGAAACAGTTCAAAGCACTCTTCAACCTAAAGACCCAGGGATCATCACCTAATGAGTAATGAGTGCAGTTAATGAGCAGGCACCAAGTGCTGCCATTTATGAATAAACATAAGGTTTCTGGCTATGATTATAGATTTGTTTTCTTCCCTGGACTTTTTCACCTCAGCACATAATGGAGGTCAGAGAACTTGCAAGCATTTGGGTTTCTTCAGAACAAAGTGACATTTTTAAATCTGCAAACTAGAGATATTTCTGTGCTGGCAGGGGAGAGGGTATTACCTAATTGATTATATTTCCTTCAGGGTTCCAAGCATTCCAAAATATGAGCATTCTTTTGATCAGATCCTTCTAGAAAGGGGCATGTTTGAATGGCTGGGCAATCTAAAGGTTAGTGTTTATTAGATCAGTTAAGCATCGGTCACAAAAAAGATGTGTATGTACAATTAAGTGTACTGACTGAACTGGAGAGTGTAATCTTTAGTCACCCATCCAGTTACCAACTTTCCTTCAGGTGCCGTATTGGATGTGACGAAACATCCATATTGACTTTCACTCAAGGATTTGTGTTTTGTGTATGCAGTGGTGATAACGGTAGCTTGTGACCTACCATATATACTTAACTGTAAATCGACATCATGTATAAGTTGAGGGCAGGTTTCGGGGGCAAAATTAGGGATTTTGATATGAACCGTAGATAAGTCAAGGGTATCACTCCCCCCTGACTCCCAGCTGTCCCTTGGAGGACATCCAGAGAACATACAGGCTGCAGAAGGAGGGGGAAGCAAACATTTGACTCTCAAGCCTTTCCTCTGCCTGGCTGTCACTTTGGAAGACAGCCAAAGGACAGCCAGGCTGAGGAAGGAGGAGGAAGCAAGCATTTCCTTCCCAAACTCTTCCTCAGCCCAGCTGTCCCTTCAGATGACATCTGGAGGACATCCAGGCTGAGGAAGGGAGGGGAAGCAAATATTTTCCTACCAATCCCTTTCTCAGCCCAGATCTCCCTTCAGGAGACAGCCGGGCTGCAGAAGATGTTTAAGGGGCAAGCTTATTACTGTACTGTATAGTCGACCCAGGGTTTTGGGGTTACTTTTTGGTCATAAATTTCTTGACTTATAGTCGAGTATATACGGTATTTATACATGGTCCTCTTAAATGGATCACAACTTTCCTCTAAGATTAGCAGAAATGTGATTCAGGTAGTTGCTAGCAATGGTCTCTGTCTAATCTGAGAGGTTAAATTCTGGGTGTCCAGGTAGTGAGAGGAATCACAGAATGAATGGCACTGGGGGAAAGGGGTGTTTGATTTTTGAATGTGAGGTTTTCTGAAAGCCTGGGAGCCATCGTTCTTAGCAATTCCTAGTCTTCCTGGCTCAGCATGTCAATATCTGTATTTATCTCATATCATATACCCTGGCTCTATGACAACAAAAGGATCTGCATCCTATGACATCAAGCATGCCAGTTACGTAACACTGCTAAGGTCTCTCCTTCAGGCCTCAAATTTTGGCCCTGAGATCTCAGGGAAGAAGCTGAAAGAAGCCAGCCTTCCTGGGTAAGAAAGTTTAGGAAATGAGATGTTTCTGGAAGAAGAGGAAGGTACGTTAGATAAGTATGAGGAGGGAAAAACACAAGCAGATGCATATAGACAGATGATAAAGGTCTAGAGACCACTGTCTCAAGGAAAGACATCCAGTATAATGTAAACTTTCTCAGGACTCTGCCAGCATATAATTCAACTAGACAGATTATTGGGTTGCATCTATACTGCTTTACTTGCTGTGGATTAATGCTGTGAGATTTGTAGTTTTGTGAGAGATTTAGCCTTCTCTGTCAGACAGCTCCGGCACCACAAATAACTACAATTCCCATGATTCGATAGGAGGGAGCCATGACAGTTAAAGTGGTGTCAAGGTGCATTAATTCTGCTGTGTGACAGTAGCCTTAGCACATCCTGGAACAGTGATAGTGACTTGGATGAGGTTACCAGAAGATGTGGGCATGTCACTCGGAGGCACGTGCTGCTTCTATAAGCCCATAATATATTGTGCTTTGGCTCTGGATCAAGAACTTCCCCTCCTTCTATTTCAGTATCCCTTCTACTGCTGCTGTGTCATTTTGACAAATGGTGTTTTTATCCCTATGGGATGGAAGTGCTGGGCTGCCAATCCAACTCCCTTGCATCAGTAGCAACCATTGTTCTTCATTGGCTCCATTGCTGTGGTGTCTGCTTGAGAGTTCATACCTGTGGTGCTGGATATGGAGGATGGAGCACAGCTTGACTTAGGGATCATGCAGACGGAGCAAAAGAAGTGGCCAGAGGCCACTCTGATCCTGATCAGACCAGGACTGCATCAACCACATATGGTCCCATTCCAGATCACCACCGCATTCCTTGATCCAGCCACTGGGAAGGAGTAGTTTTTCATCACTCTTTTTTGTGCTGGCTCTTCTGGGTTGGGGTGGGCTCAGCACAGCTTCTGGCCACTTTCAGGTGTATATGCGTCATGTAAACACCATACCCTCAACATGGCCTGAGGCTGACACTTTGTGCCTGTCTGCTTTGTGCCTTAGAAGCCCATGCATCAGCCAATGGGGAGGCTCAAGTGGGCTAGATGGCAGGGAGGAAGATGTAAACTATTCCTCCTTGGTATAGATGCTTTTCTATTTTTACCTTCAGCATCCCGAGGAACACTGGTTTAATTTCACAATGCTTAGGGAACTACACTGGGATCACTATGAGAAATTTAAATGGCTACTTGTTGCTTCCTGTAGTCAGGGATCCAGGACAGGTCCAACAGAGGTATGGAGTGTTGATCCTAGGATTATTATGCTCTCTAGTGTTCTTCAGTAAGGGCCAGGGCTGGAGTAACCATTAGGCAAAATACATATGTGCTTTAGAGTATCAAGGAAAGGGTGCAGCAGAAATTTCCCATGGATGAATTTCCCATGGACCATATGGTGCAAAAGTGTAAATGGCGCAGCTGAACCAGATTCCACAAAAAAGAAATAATAATATAAAATTAAAAAATGCTACCACAATAAATGAGTAAGTGAAAACACATACACACATATGTACACACACATGTGTGTGTATCCACAATATAATTTGTGTGTATATGTACATACACACACACACACACTAAAAATAAAAATAACAAAAATGGTAATAATAGAGATTAAACAAAATGGAAATATACAAAAATAAACAGTAATTTCCATTTTATCTTCAGTTGTGGTTATTTAAAAAATACTTTATGTTTTATAGTTGTTTATATTTTCATTTAGATATGTATGGGGGCACCAAAATCTTTTAAGCACCTAAGACCATTAAAGGTCTTATTCTGGCCCTAGTTAGGGCTAACAAAAGAAGAAAATCCAAAGAGCCAAGCAAAGAAACACTCTCATATGAAGTCAAAGGCTTTCACGGCCGGCATCCATATTTTTTTCTCAGGTTTTCAGGCTATGAGGCCATTTTCTAGAAGAGTTTGTTCCTCATGTTTTGCCAGCAGCTATGGCATCTTCAGAGAAATTCTCTGGTTCCAATATAACTGAAGCTCTGCAGGACTTGCCAGCAGTCAGGAGGATCAATTAAGGTTTTCTCTTGTGTTTTCCCCCTCTGCTCTATTTTGTGTTTCTTTTCAGTTTCAGGACAGGGGCTCCTTGCAATTAGGGAAAAAATATTTAAAGCAACTTCAGTGGTGGCTTCAGTTTTCTCACTTTGGAAGGGGCCTAGTTGGAGGCTAGAAGAACCACATTATCCTCTTTCCTACCCAATGCCAACCTCTCCAACACTCATCTTTTCCCACTTTCTATGGGCAGCATCATGAGAGAAATATCAATAAGGACAGAAAGTGCCCAGCAGGTGGAATCACATCTTTATTGTAGGACCTTAGGAGGGACAGTCCCCTCTTTCCTATGCTCCCAGGACCATCTTCTTGGGAGTGTAAGAATGTGAGGTTTTTGAAATAGCACAATTCAGGTGTCATGACTCTTCCATTATTGCCTTAACTTCAGAGGTTCTGAGATTGTTTTGCGCAAGCCACGAGTGGAAGGAGACAAAGGGAGGATACAGGTTTGTTTATTTGTTCTTGACTACAGTCCAGTATGTCTTGACAAGGAGAAAATCGCTTACTGGCAAAGAACAAAAAAATGGTGGGGGAAAAATAATATGAAAGTGATGTGTTGCCTCTCTCCTCCTTATCACAGGAGACAAATTAATCGTTGTGTGACCTTCAGTCACAGCAGCCAGAAAGTGTGATTGCCAGTGCAGAAGGATGGAATGCATCCAGTTGTACAGATATGCTGAACTAACCAAATCAGCCTGGAGCAGCTGTTAAAATATTAGCTTGTTTGCAGATAGAACAGGTTTTTTTTCTTTTAATATGCCAAGTTTGGCTTGGTGATATAGGTTCATCTAGAGGTGGAAATATGAGAAGCCATCTCTCATATGAAATTCCATCATTCTCAGGGCAACACAAATGAAAAAGTGGAATTTTATTTATTTATTTATTTAAACCTACTATGTGTGCATGAATGAAGGCAGTAAACGTAAAATGTTCTGGAAGAGAAGGCTGTAAGATGGGGAAATGTTTGGAGAAATTCCCTCCTTTGGGGGGAAAAGTTTGCTGTAGGGATTGCTTCAATGATTGGTTTATATGTCTGTTGGTCTTGTTTTTCCATACTATTTTGCTGCCCCATTCTAAGTAATGGTATTTGAAATGGAGATGTCACGAGAAAGTCGCTGCAACTAGACAATAGAAGAAACGATAGGATTTTGCCCTTTTTGTGATGTAAACTACTCCTGTCCAATCAATTCATGATCAAATACCGTATCGAGGGCTATGTATTTAAATAAGCTAATAATGGCATTTGATTTTGTGAATTTTCATTAAGATATAAAGATGTTCTGGAAGAGGAGAAGACAAGGATGCTTCCACCATGCACCTAATGTCAGGGATGATGGGAGTTGTAGCTCTTCACCTCTGGCTCTAACTCACCACCTTGTTATGCACCGGCGCTGACCAGTTTTGGTCAGTGGTTAAAGCTTTGCTCTAAAGCAGCAGAGTTTCAGAGAATAGGCTGAAGACCCTGACAAACTCTCCAAGCCTTCTCACTCTTCTTCCTGAGATGTCTCCAAACTTCTCCAGGATTCTGCTGGCTCTTGTATCTTCACCCAAGACACCAGAGAACTCAGTAGTCTTATATAAAAGATCTACTTTATTCTACTATATACAATACTCCACAACTATCCAACAACTATCCAAACTACTCCACAACTACCCATAAAATACATTGGGAATCATAACAATTATTATAGTCATAGTAAAACACCACCCACTTAGCCAGTTTCCACCCAGTGGGCATGTACATCCATTTTGATTGGTTCTCATGGTTCATCCCATAATTAATGATTTCATCATCTCACCTTGTCCACTTAACAATTCTCAGGTGTGTTCAATTATCCACTCTACACTTCTGTCCTTTAGGACTTGCTAATTACATTACCTTTTACACCTGTGTGGCTCCTAAATTGCTTTTGCTTAGTCATACTGACTCTCACATACATGTTTTATTTCTTTCACTGTATATCCCATGTTGCTTTTTCCTTAACACCTAAGACATCATGTAAAGCTGTACATGTGTTATTCTAATTTACATAAGAATCTCATTTTTTGTGGGGGGGAGGAGTTTAGCAAACTATTGCGAGAGGCCCCAGACATTTTTTGAAGTCAAACACAAACAAACAGAAGCCAAAAACCTTCATTCAGTGTCGTTCCTGTTGCTGTTGTGTGCCTTCAAGTAGTTTGTGATGTCTGGAGACCTTAAGGGGAAATCTGTCATAGAATAACAGAGTCTTAGATTTGGAAGGGGCCATAAAGCTCATCAGGTCCAACCCCCTGCCATGCAGAAATACACAACTAAAACACTCCTGAAAGATACCTATCCAACCTATCTTTAAAGGGTTTTTCTTCCAAATATTTGTTCAGAGGAGGGTTGTTACCTTTGTACAGTTCAATTTCTTCCCTTATTTTATGGAAATATTTACATCCCACCTTTTATTAAGGGATTTCAAGGTGGTGTGCAAATAAAATCAATATGAACAGTTAAGAACAATATAAAATTAAAATTATAAAATTGTTTAATCAGTCTAAAACATATTCAACAATCTGACAAGTTGAAGTAGATTAAAAGAGTTATACAGTTTAAAGTCATAGAGAAGCACATTTCTGGAAGAAATCTGTTAGACTCCAATAACTTTAACATTAAGTGTGTGTGTGTGTGTGTTTGTGTGTTAACTTAGTGGTAGAATGAAGAATATGCCCCATCTCCATTCTCTGTTTTTGGGAAGGAGATCTGCTTTGCACACACACACACACACACACACACACACACCACTCCTCAAAGAAGCAACAGCCAAAACTTTGTACAAGGTTTTGTTCACTTCTTGCATAAGCTTCACAATCTGTTTCTACAATAAGTGCAGTCACAGCCATGCAAGCAACAATTGTGCATTACACAGAGAAGTTACACAGAAACACTTTTCAAATGGCAAGTGGCATATGTCAGTGTACTACACTGATATCCTTGTGAGGTCCACAAATTTCAAAGTGATTAGTTTCAGTTGATGAAATCCATTGACTTCCACATTTACAATTGCCCTTGGCCTCTTGCTACAGTCAAGAAAGGCATATTGAAGCTGTCCGACATCAATCTTGAGAACCCTGAAGCTTCCCTTCCCTTGTCTACAAATGTTATTTAAGTCTTTAACTCATAAAGGAAAGTTAGTCGTTATTTCTGTCAACTCCCTGTGAAGTTTAGACTGCCTCATTAAAGCTGATGGTGTCTGAAGGCTTGTTAGGATATAGGAAGAAGAAAGTGATCTCTTCTTGTTCCAGTTTTGCCAGGAGAGAATCTTTATCCACTGTTACAGACACTGATCCTTTGCAAACTAGTGCTTGTTCTTTTGTAGAAAACAGAATGTTTTCTTAACTGTCAAATTTTGCTTATCTACTTACACACATACACACACACACGCACACGCACACACACGCTCAGTATTGCCACCTATTCATAATTTGTATGGGTGCTGATATATTTTAGGAACTCATACGAAACAAATAAAACTAAGAGATGACATCGCAGGGCAAAGAAGAAATTAAAGATGCCGTTTGTAGCTCTCGCTTTCTCTCTCTCCACTCCATCCCCATTTTACTCTACAGTAAGAATTGGGAGATGACTTTCCAAGTAGAGACCCTAGTGTAAGATATGGGATGTATGGGTGCTTTGTCTTCCCTTGATTCGCTGGTCAGAACTAGATCCATATATCTATTGCAATAGGCCTGGTTTGGATCACATCCTCAATAGTGGGAATTGAGGTTAAAGCCCCACTCCCCCTTCTCTCTCTTTAACACACACACATACCATAAAAGTCATTGATAATGATAACAATACAACTATTTATAAGGCCTCTGTGTGTGTGTGTGTGGGGGGGGGGATATTAGTCTCCATATCCAATCATATCCATGCCATAGCTGAGGTAGGTCCAGTGGATGCAATCTTGGTGCCTGCTTGTCCTGTGTTAGTGGATAAATTTCAGTTTATGCAGCTTGAGGATGTGGACAGGACCCTTGGAGAATTCAGGGCACCTCATTGGATCCTTGCCCTTCCTGGCTCTTCAAAGCAGCTAAAGGAGGACTAGCTGAATGGGTAAGGGGTTTGGTGAATGCCTGACTGCAACAAGGGAGGTTTCCATCCTGCTAAAGGTGCTTGGGGTGAAAAACACCTCCCTGGATCCCATGATTCTGAACAATTATTGGTCAGTCTCTAATATTACATTCTTGGGCAAGGTTTTGGAGTGAGGTGGCCTCCCAGCTCTAGAGGTTTCTGGATTAAATGGATTATCTAGATCCATTTCAGAAGGTGGTGTTTGGGAACTCCTATTCGACTCCTTGGCTGTTGGTCTGTACAGTCCCACAGGGTTCTGTGTTGCCTCCCCCCCATGTTATTTAATATCTGTGTTAAACCCCTGGGAGAGGTTATTGGGGGTTTTGGGGTGCGGTGTCATCAGTATGCTGATGGCACCCAATTCTATCTCTCCTTTCCATCTGATTCCAACGAGGCTGTCTCTGTATTGAACCAATGTCTGCTGCCAATACTGGCTAAGGATAAACAAATCCAGGGACAAGCTAGGAGCAAACCTTTTTCTGTTTATCTGACAAACAGCCCTCTGCTAGTGATGGGCCTCTCAAGAGGACCTCTTCTGAAGATATTAGCATTAAGGTAGGTTCATTATGAACCTGTTGGTGATCCCTTAAATAGCCAGGCCCCATTCATTTAGGGCTTCAAATGTAAAATCAAGCAATTAGGAATAAATGGTTATGAAAAAAAAAAGCTCCAGCTAGTTATTTTACTCCATAATTATAGAATAAACATGTTTTTTGCTTTACAGCTTTTGGTAACCTTTGTTCACTGTATACTATTAACATCTTTAATTCATATGAAGGGACTGAGAGTGAAAAAGAAAATGAGGAAACAGAGGTTTAGTTTAAAATGTTTGTAATTAATTTTATATAAACCCAACTGGAATATATTGGCCTGGATAAACTCATCTATAAATAAGGCCTTTTTTTAAAAGGTAAAATAAAAGGTGCATGTGTTTTCTATTTAAGGAAGGTATTATAAGTACCAGGGAAGTGTTCATTATAAGTAGAACACAAACCTCAGTGACTCATAATCCCTTCCTTAAATATAAGGTAAGCACTAAAACACTGACTTGTTTTCCAGCCCTCCCTCCCATCTGCTTAACAGGATGTTGCTCTTTGTTGTGCACACTCCAGCTGCATTGGGAATGGACAGTGCGGTTGGTGGTGTTTCAATGCGGCTTCAGAAAAGGCAGCTTCAAGATGTTTTGCCCCTATGTTTCCACTGGGGTACTGGGATCCCACACCCCTCCTTGATATTGGATCAACTTTGCCTATCAATACAGGAGATTACTATATACAGCATTTAAACTGTGATCACCCCTGGGGGAAAAATGGCTTTGGAGATACATATCACACCATGCCAGTCCCAACAACATTCAGGCTTTTACCTGTCGAGGGAAAACTGTCAATGAGCTGCCAATAGGGCAAGTGTCCAGGAGGGACACATCACTGCCGGGACAATTGCAGGCTTTCCAGTCATATTATATCTGTGTATCCTCCTGTCCCCCTTCCTATTCCCAAGCAGGCCAATTGCTTACCACACCTATACTTTTTACCAGCTGTAAAAGAGCAGAGAATCAGAACTGCATGAGTTAAAAGAAAAAAATATATGAAAATAAAATTTTAAAAATGAAAATACCAAAAGGCGTACTGAATAGGGTGTTAAGCAGGGACATGGGATTAAGGGGGATTCAGGCACAGAGCACGATGGCAGCAGTAGCCCCAGTTGTGTGATTCCAAAGATGCCTGATAGTAGGGGCATAAACATAGTATATTGCCATATTTTTTTCCTGACATGATTGCTGTGAGATTGGGGCTTGTGCAGTAAACCCTTAGTGAACTGTGCCGATCTTTGATCATATTTTTAAGCCTGTGTTCTGCCTTAAAATGGCAATAGCTGAACTGAATGACTTGTCTCTAGTAAGATATTGATATGTGAACGCATGCATCTTTTATTTGTTTGTGCATTTGGAGAATTTACACCCTTTATTACTAGCCCAAATGGGCTCTCAAAGCTGCTTTCAAGATAAATATAACATATAAACAGAACAATAAAAACACAATTAACTGTAGTAATTAAACAATAAAACAGCAAGCTAAATCTATAGAATTATAAATAATATAGCATAGTAAATATGCAGCAGAACTCAGGTTCATATTCTGTCCAATAAGCTAAATGACTTTCTGAATAATGAGTATGTTCAAACCATAGAATAGACCACACTTAGAGTTAAGGAAAAGAAATGTCTTAGGGTCAGAGTTGAAAGTGTACATTAATGAGAAATTTTATGAAGATTGCCTGATTTGAGTCCAGTTTTAAAAACAACAATAACATACAAATGAACAAGCCTGGAGATATACAAAGTAGATTCCAATTGTTAGGAGATACAAACAACTGGTTTGACCATCTTTAGCTGACAGGAAATCTAACCAATAAATATACATTGACCTTTTTTAAAAAAATGAAATAATTGTCTTTCGCTCACCTAATGAATGTGACATTGATGGGACCATAAATATATAATACTATGTAAGTGTGATGAAAGCTGTGAATTGTTACAATTTAACTTCCATTTTTAGCATGAAATAATTCAGTTCTTTGAGCATCTGCAAAAACAAAGCTCTCATAGAACTCAAAGGGATTATAGGGACCATTAAAATTGTTTCTTTGAGAAGTCCTGAAAAAGGAATTCAAGTCCTCTTCGGTTTTGATCTTTTACTGCTATCACGTCTTCAATACAAGATTTTTTTTTTAAATGTGCATATAGTTTTCAAAAACATCTTTGTAATTTCTCTTCAACATGTTCTATTAAGGAGGTAAACATTCTCAGAGGATTTTATCTAAGTAGACTCCAGAAAGATTTTCTAGTTTTACTTGCCCAGTAAGAAGAGTTAAGTATTTTCCAAGTCCATCTTCTACTAAAAGACAGAGTGACCTCTACTCTTCTACAGGTGATCAGTAGTTGCTCAATTGGTGAGGTTGGCAAGGAGACTTGGGCCAGTGATTTTTATGGGATTCAAAAGGCAATTAAAGACCATAATTAAAATGCTGATGAGGGTCAGTCATACTCAGCTCTGACACTCTTCCTAATTGTTTATCAGTCAACTGTGGACAATTTTGCCAGCACCATCTTCATCCTCGTTTATTATGTATACCTCCCAATCAAACTAATTTTATGGTTTTTAAACCATACTGGCCAGGCCTCCTAAAAATAAAATCATAACATCAGTAGCAACTGAGTAGCAGAAGCACTAGCACTTGAGTAAGAAGTGTTCCATATGGACAGCACATTGTGTCTTTTCAAAGAAAATTTTCATATAAGTCCATTGAAACTCATTGCTGATCATGTTGAGAAATGAGATTAAATACAATCAAATGGGATGCAAAATTATTTAAATCTACTTTTTTTCTCCTTGTTAACTGAAAAAAAAAGGTGGGGTAACCCAGTGCTTGAGCAGCTGAGACAGGTGTTCTTCTCCCAGACCTGCTTTGCACTTTCTCCTGAGTGAAACACCTGAGCCGGAAGGTGGGTTGCTACCCATTGAGCATTGAAGTGAAAGGCCAATCTGAAATTCATGTCTTCAGGTGCATATGACCACACATTTGAAACCATGTTTTTATTTTTATTTACAACACATAAAAACAAGAAATACACACACACACACACACACACACACACACACACACACACATCTTATGTTCTATTATTTGTTTTGTCACATTATCATAGTTCAACATTTCACTTACCTTAGTCTACTAACAGTAATTACTCTTGTTACCTTTGTTTATATTCCATATAGTCTTGTATCACACCATAACCATTAAGCAAGGAGTTTATTGCACTGGCCTGAAAACGGGTCCAGTGCGTTCTAAAATGTGCACGCACAGCGCCCACAGAATGGGATGGGGTCAAGAACTCCATTTTACTGCACAGTGGAATGCCGCCTTTGTCGCCAGGCGTTCCAATTGCGTCCCTGTTCCGTTCAAGAGGGCGTCATTTCTGAGAATGCTTTAAAAGAGTTCTCAGAAATGGCACCCTCTGGTACGGAACGGGGACACAACTGGAACACCCGGCAGCAAAGGCGGTGTTCCACTGTGCAGTAAAATGGGGTTCTTGGCCCCATCCCGTTCCGTGCGTGCTGCACGCGTGCACGTTTTAGAACGCACTGGGCCCGTTTTAGGGCCAGTGCAATAAACTCCCAAATATTCTCCATTTTGAAACCCTTTTGTGTGTCCCTCCCCAATCCGTTAAAATATTTCCCCCACCAAGTCTGGTTGATATTTCATCCAAAGACCAGCCTCAAATGTAGCAATACTTCTCCATTTCCAAGGTCCTCTAGCCACAAACCACCACCACTTGAGGTAAGGACAACTAGCAGAAAATCTTCCCAAATTATAGCTGGAAACGATACCACATCTCTTCTGGTGTATCTAAAATGTGGCAGTGTGGCTCATGGGGGATTTAGGGTGAAAAATGCCCCCCACTTCAGTAATTCAACCCTGGTGCAGGCTTTCAAAACTTTTCAGTATAAATATATGATATTGCACTTCTTGGCTTACTTTCTTATCTGTGGATAAGGAACTGATCACTGATAATGATAGGATGTTGGTGGCCTAGCCAGAAAGCAACCTTGTCCCATCATAATTGTTTTGATTTGTCCACCATACTAAATTTTGATGCTGCATCACACAGCTGAGACAATGTGGTGGTTTAGAAATCAGAAGGGTTTATGCTAATTTGTGTGGGTTCCATTCCAATTCTCACCTAGAGATTTTCATATAGCCATAATCTATTGGTGTAAAGGACATTACAGTGGTAGTTGTTGGATGCGGTGGCTGTTTCATAACAAAGAAACCTGACTGCATTACCGATTGTGGAGGGATCAAATCCATGGGGGATGTGCCCTTGAGGCTACTATGTCTTGAGACCTTTGTGCACACTCCAGTACCAGAGGGCAGGTCAAGGTGTAGAAATCTGGTTTGGGCTTATAAAGCATTGCCTCAGATGTTGCTGTCAAATAACCACAATACAACAGGTTGGAAGTAAGGCCACAACTTTATTTGCAAACAATTGGTAGGGTTGGCACAAAGCATAAGGTCAGGATCTGTGAAATCAAACAACCCGATGTTGTCTGATTATCCAAACCTGGCACCCACCAGGTGCTTGGGATGACCTAAGGGCTAAGGAACACAACTTGACCTCAAACATTGTCTTGCGTTCACAAACTCACTAAGCCCCTAGTCACCGGGAGGCGCTCCCACGTTCTGGCCCTCGCAATGGCCAAACGCCTGCCCTATTCGCCCCCGGGTACCTATTGACTCCCAAACCAGAGCTCCATAGCCCTGGTACAACAACGTGCAGATCCTGGCCTATGCTGCCGCCAAAGTTGTGACGAAAAAACACCCACAAAACAGCGGTGGGCGGGCGGGAGAAGCTCAAAGTCTTTCTCCCTTCCTCAGCTTGGCTCCACTCTGCTCAAAGCCAAGTGCCAACTGAGGGCTGGGGCCGGCAACGTGGCCTAAAATAGGCCTAGGCCCCGCCCATATTGCATGCTGTGCGGAGCCCCTCCTCCAAGGCCACCCAACCAATGGGCAGCCCTGGAGGACCGGAAGCTCCGCACCAACGAGCCTGGCTCCCAGAGCGTCGCGGAGCGATGGGACCACCCCATCTGCTCCACGCACCAATAGGGAGCCGGAGCAAGCCCCAGTGCACACTGGGGCTTGTAGTTCCAGCCGCTTCTAGTGGCAAAACGGTCTGCCCACCGAGTCGGGCGACCGTTTTTTGTCAAACAAAGGCAATCCCCCTTCTTTACTCATGGCGAGAGAACAACAGAAGGGGGGGGGGAATTCCCAGCTGATCTTACCTGTGGAATGCTATGTGAACAGTTTGGTTATATATAGTATATATACAGTGCTTACTTTGGTTATATATAGTAATATAATCCTTGAAGGCCTATAATATACTGTGTAATGAATGGTCTGTGTACAACTCATAGTGATGTCTTTGGCTGCATCTGCCCTACAGAAATACAGTCGGCCCTTCTTATACACGAATTTTTTATACACGGATTCAAGCATCCACAGTTTGAATATTTTCAAAAAAGCTGTAAATTTTAAATAATAAACCTTGATTTTCCATTTTTTATAAGGGACACCATTTTACTATGTCATTATATTTAAAGGGACTTGAGCATCCGCGGATTTTGTTATCCACAGGGGATCTTGGAACCAAACCCCAGTGTACAACAAGTGTCCACTGTAATGCTGTTTGACACCACTTCAACTGTCATGGCTCAATGCAATGGAATTCTGGGATCTGTAGTTTTGTGAGATAGTCTTCCCTGTCAGAGAGCTCTGGGGCCACAATAGACTACACAACCCATGATTCCATAGCATTGAGCCACTATAGTAAAAGTGGTGTCAACCTGCATTATTTCTGCAGTGCAGACTCAGCCTTTGACATGCACAATTCTACCACCTATGTATTTCGTACAACCAGTTAGTGAAATTTGACACAGTAACAGTGAAATAAAAGTGATGGACCATCAGAAACTCTGATTGTTATGGAAATCTGATATGGTAGGTGAAAATGAAATCACACCAGCAGACACTTCATTACAGGATCTGACCAGGCTAGAAGCTGAATCATACTCTAGCATTAGTCAACAGTAGTATTAATTTTAGCTTCCAGCTCTGATGTTTGGCAATTTCCTTAGTCATTTCTTATGCGGAACTTTGACTCTTATCTTTTTTTAAAATCCATCAAAGCAAATTATCTCAGCAGTTTTCTTATTTTGCTGACAGATTTAAAGAATTCCTGTGGAGTTATGTATCTTAAATTGCTTCCAGAGAAACCTTATCAAAATAAGTGTTGTGATCAGGTGGTTAGCTTCAGCTAGACAGAAAATATTTCTAACTGGTTTCTCAAAAAAAGAAAGAAAGAGGAAAGTTAAGCAGACAGGCTTACAAAAGAGTTTTCAAAAAGAAAAAACCAAATCCCCTTCTCATTCCTTCTTCCCTCTGTCATATTTTTTTTTGCTATGTTCCTTTCCCCATACGTGCATAAGCTTTCCTTTCCTCTAGAATTATGTTCTTTAAATTGGTTCACAACATTTTCTACAGCCATTCAAATTCTTTAAAACTGAAATTTTTACTACAAGCCACTCAAGATCCAAAATACATGGTCCAAGAGAAGAATCCAATAAAAATTGGGGAGACTGGAATGTGTTTTTCCAGTTTATTTATTTTTTAATGTTAATGTAAATGTTTACATTAGGTTTGGAGATCATGAATGCTTTTTATCAGTGACTTCAAAGTAAGTGTCAAAAAGCCTGTTAATCTTTTTCATGTTGCCCTTGCTATTGAAAAGCAGTAGTCATGATGCAATAGCAGGGGTGCACTACTGTGAATGATCACAAAAGTGTTGTGTTTAGTTGAGATTTATCTATATCTTTTTTTAAATATTTTAATTGCTAATGGTACTGGTTTTTTAAACTGTGATAATAATAATGTATTAAATAATGCTACATACTGAAGAATCTATAAGTATATATGATCTTCTTTGTTGAGAATGTGATGACCCCATGACATGTCGTCTTGAGCAGGTAAGCATCTCTCCCTGGAGAGGTCAACATGGCACATGCAATGCAGAGTCTCTACCATCTGCTAATTTGGCCTAAAGATGACAACATACTTCACTAGAAATTATGATTTAGGAATATGTGAGCCGTTCTAGTCCATATCATTTACAGGCCAAATACTGTTTGTTCTCCAAAATCATCATGTTGCATGATGACCACAGAGATATCTGGGAAGGAAGTGCCAATGCCCACATTTCAAATGGATGAAATGCTACTGTTGGAACATGCTTTAGTCATGGTGGGGGAGAGAGAACCTATGCACAATATAAACCATGACACAAAATAAGCAAAGAAATTGATGGATCCTTTACACATAGATACATATAGAGTGGGCCTTTGTTATCTATTGGAGTTTGGTTCCAGGACTCCCATGCCCATAGATGCCAAAATCTGTGGATGCTCAAGATAAAATGGCAAAATGAAATATTTTCAAGCCAAGGATGCTTGGATCTATGGATAAAGGATCCATGGATATGGAGGGCTGACTGTATATCCACACTGTACAGAAATGGTTACAGACTGGGCATAATGGTGGAAATGAAAGGACACATGCAGGGGCATACTTTATATATAAGCACTTCCCCAGTTTTGATGTTTGTGTCAAAGTGGGATCCCCTTGACATTGCATGTGGCACAGCTGAAAGTCAATGCAGCCATGTGAAGAACATTTGTCCAGTGCCAAGAAGAAAAATGCTCTTCAATAAGAGATGTTCCTGCCAATGTATCTCTACAACATATTTTAAAAAGAGGCAAACATATGATGATTCATCAGGATCTGAACAGTGTGTTCAAATCAGGCATGATATGATCTATTTGTTCATCTGTTCTACATTTGTTCTATCTTACATTTCTCCCACTAGGGCAGGGAGGTTAATAAATGTGTTTCCTTTAAACTGAGCCCTGTTGAAAATGACAAAAGTTTGAATACTGCTGTCTAGTGCATGTCACCTATTAATGCTTAACATCATTTCCCACTGAGCTGTCTTTTTCCATTCCTCTTATCACTCTGCCAAATGCAAATGAAGTAATTATCTAGTTAAATTCTGAATAGGCATTATTCATTTGAGAAATCTGTACTTTGTAGTGCAAAGGAAGCATTTTTCCCCACCTTTGGCACTTTACAATAAACTCATTTTGATTTAAATTGATTGCTGTGGGATTATCTTGGAGTCATTAAAATATTGCTGTATTGACATTTGCTAATGTCTTTAATTAGCAATTTCAAATTCCAGGGTTTGGTATTAAACATGCACAGATATGACTTCCTATAGTTCGATGGCGGAGGTTGTTTTCTTGTATGTTTCTGCTAATGAAATTAATTTTTTCATTGTGGGAAAAGGAGCTCTTCAAAGATCTAGCTGCTAGCCATAAGACAGAGAAGAAATATCACAGGGGAAAGAGCTAGTTTTGTGTTCCCAACCATGCGGCTGCCGGAAGAGGTGATGCCATGCTGACAGACACAGTCATAAAACTAACACATCCAAATATTTTCCCTGCATAATAATAAACTTAACTTTACTAGTTGTGTCAGCAACTAGTTTTCCTATGTGGCTGCTTTGTGAAGGAAGTACACTCAGAAACTTAATATGGTGAATTGAAGAGGAAGGTCTTCAACCCTTTAAGAAAGTGGATCAGATCCTCCCCAAGTTGGAGGTGCAAAGGATGACTGTTCCAGAAATGCAGAACCAGATCCTGAAAGGCTCATAGTCTTGGCAGAACTATACGCATTGGTGGTTGGTGCAATCATCATTTGTCTGTAGATTTTAAATTTCCAGATGGAAATAATCAGATGGGATTATTTCTGCAGCGTGCATGCAGCTTAAGACTAGTCCAGTCTATTTTAAGCAGGCAGAAGCTGCCTGCATTCATATTCAGGATCAACGTGGTACAAGCTGAAATTGGCAAATTTTATTCTCTTGTTTTCCTGACTATGCTGATTTTGACCTGCTTTTTCCTTGATTTGCAAATTCAGAAATAAATTAGTTCAGGACAAAAATGTGTGTTTTAATATCCATTTCTCTGCATATAAAATTGGAAAAGTTCCATATTTGAATGATAAATTTCCAAATCTTCCAACTAGCGAGACAATTAGCACAAGGTAGACACAACAGGAAAGATCTATACAAAAAAACATTCCCAAAATCCGCTTCATATAATGCATTTCTGGATGCTTTCCTTAGATATATGCCTTTTCCCTACACTTCTTAATATAGGTATTTTATGTGCATTTTTCAATTGCAAACCACCCTATAAAATTCTGAAAAGAACATTTTTTGGTGTGTGTGTGTGTGTGTGCTAGTATAGTGATACATGGGCACGCCAAACGCAAGTTTCAGCATATGCTGAAAACCACAGCCAAAAGAGGTAATAGCATGCATGCCCATGGCACGCGTGCGTGCTGCAGGCACAAGCCCCATTATTTTCAGTGGGGCTCCACTATATGCGGTATTTCTCTTATGCGGATGGTGATAGTGCAGAACGGATTTCCTGCATAAGTGAAGGGCGCACTGTACTTTCCAGATATCATAGTGCCAGGAGATGATAACTGAGTGAGGCTATTTTTTAAATTAATTAATTTTATTATTAAAAAGACAATACTTACAAAAGGACAATACAATACAAAAACACATAAGCTTCTTATATACAAAATAAACATACATTCATACATTTTAAATTAGTAAATCAAACATTAAAAAAGGATATATATATATATACACACACACACACACACACACACACACACAACAAAAACCCTTCAAGCAAACCTAATCATATTCAACTTAACATTCCTGCTGTTATCACAGGAGGAGAGAAGATCCTTTCTAATCTTATACCTACCTAAACCTTAAGCCCTCCACTACCAATCCTTTCCAGCTCTCTCTCCTTCAAATCCATATGTCTTGCTTCCCCTATATTACTTTTCTCCTACTCTTCCTTTACTAACTCATTTCGTAATTCTACCTACACTTACCTTCTTCACTCACTTCTTCCCTTTTATAATTACTATATCATACTTCCTCTTCTTCTTTCCTCCTGTTCTTACTTTAATCTTCCTGTTATCTCCGTTTTCACTCTTACATACATACACACACACACACCTAACTTGAGTGAGGCTATATTGATAAAAAGGTTTTTTTAAGTATATAAAGTTTTTCTCTTTCACCCTTAGGTACCAGTCTCCAGAAGGCCTAGCACAACTAGTTCATGCAAGCACTTATGAAAAAAATATTATACAGAAGTTCTTAACCTTATTACTTCTGTGCAGTGACACACAGGACATTTGAGGGCAGTTATATGGATTACCTGTTACCTGATTATTCATGTGACAGGCTGACCAATGACAAGTTCAGGACAATACCCAGCTATAATAATTGTTATTTGGTCTTTTCCTTTCTGCTCACAGGTAATCATTAATCTATGTCTCTGTATTTTCATGCAGAATTCAAAGGGGGGAAATAATGATGACCAACAATTTAGTCCCAAGAATCATTTCTGTCTTACTTTCCAAAGATGTCAACATAAAAGAACATGGTTTGTGCATCAAAATAATGACTGTTTAACTTTTGGATACAGTAAACCATCCACCCTGGTCCTTTTCATGTTTATTCAGATGTAAACCCCATTAAACCTGATGGGATTTACCCCAATTATATCTGTAAAAGGTTAGAGCATTAGAGGTGGGTCATCAGTTTTAAGTCAGAAGCTCGGTTCTGTCAATTGATGTTGGATTTAAAACAATTCAGGGAATAACATTAACATTTTTCATTGGAAATGTGTGATCCTTTATTCAAAACCATAAAATTTCATCTGATTCATGTTGCTTGAGATTATGAGGAATCAAACATTTTTAAAGTCTTACTTTGCAATGCATTGTTAAGTTTGAAAGATCACAGCCTGGCATAGAAAATCAGCTAGTTTTGAATCATTATTGCATTTCAATAAAGTGGAAATTACCAGGTAAGATTCATTGAATGAGATAATGCATATAAATGGCTCCTGCAATTCTTATTAGTCTTTAGTCTGCACAAATGATCAAAGGAGTCACTGTTAACTCTGTCTGAAAACTTTAAACCCACTCAAATGAAGTAACACAACAGCCAGTTCATATAACATTGATGTAGTGTTCATTATTTGTATCATCAAGGAAGACATTGTGTGTATAAATATGAAAGGCAGTCCCTAGCATTGTATCCGCCTCATCACAAAATGTGAATAGAACTCAGCAGGAAGGCTTACTGGAGCCAAGATGTAGGTTTTGTTTGAATGACTGTGTTCTCTGTGGGCAGGTTAATGCCAGAATCCTGGCTCATACAGGTGTAAACCCAGTTACACCAGTGTAAGTACAGTGGATCCTTGGTGACTTCTACAGTTTGGTACCCCATGGATACCAAAACACAAAGTCCCATTTTACAATAGATAGTAAAATGGTGTCTCTTATATAAAATGGCAAAATCAACGTTTGCTTTTTAAGAATCTATATGTTATTTGAATATTTTCAAGTTGTAGATGCTGGAATCTGTGGATAAAGACTTGATGGATATGGAAGGCTGACCTTACATGTAGAGACACTGGGAAAGTAGGTATTCTATACCGTCTTATGCAATGCTTTTACCTGGGTGCACAAGGGCAGCTGAATGACTCAAGGCATTGTTTATTTATTTATTTACTGTATTTATACCCTGCCCTTCACCCTCAAGACTCTCAGAGCGGCTTACAATTATTATGATTTTCAATTAGACAGTTCCCTGCCTTCAGGCTTGGTTCCTCGAGCTGCTAATTAACCATGGTGAGGAACTATCAAGCCAGCTTCACACATCTGGAATTGAAGAAGCAACTTCTTGTTGGTGTGTGTGTGTGTATTTGTGTATGAGAGACAGCTTCTTCTCTACCAACTGTTCAAGGGCAGTGGGATGTCTCTTTTGCACAACACTGCAGTCAATCAGTGGCCAGATGGGCAGATCTGTGTCCCTTGAATACTGAGAGAGAAGTGAAAAAGCTGTCACTTCCAAAACGACTACCATAGCTCTGCTAGCGGACAGTTACACTCTGCCAATATAATCAGTGGATTTGGTTCTTCACCTACAGTATAAGAGTGTTTTTTACAGGCACAGGGTGCCTCAAAGCAAAGAGGGGGTGATAGTTCAATGTTAGTCTGTCTCTTTCTTGCTCTGAAAATATTAGTTTAAGAATCCTTCTCAGATGTACTTACTTAACCTGATAACAGCACAGTCTTGCATCTGAGGAAGTAGGCTCAAGTCTACAAAAGCTCATGCTACCAACCTCTTGTTTTCAGTTAGTCTCAAAGAGGCTACAAGATCCCTCTATATACTGATTTTCCAGACAAACATGGTTATGTCTTTGACTACAGTCTTGTGTTTATAATAGCTCCTGAATTAAAATAATTATATATTAATCCCAATTGCCAGCAAGTTGTGGGGTCATTTTTATATCGGAATTTCTCCCATATTCAGTCATGTTCACTCTGACGTGCTGGACACAGATTTAATTTAGCAAATATATCAATATTTAAGAGTCTTCATTACTTTTTCATCTACTGCTCATTAGATTTTATAAAAAGATGAAAATTGCATGTACAGTTCCAGAAGCATGGGATTCAATATCTGGAGGGCACAAAATATCTTTCATACTACTGTGAAGTTAATTTTTGTTCCAATCATTTTGAAAAAGTATTTCACTTTTCTATTGTCTTAGCAACTTCATCATGACTGTGAAGAAATTCTCATATTAATACATATACGTTTTTTTTTCTCTTAAGGAGATAAGAAGTTGTTCTGTAATAACTGTGAGAATGGGAGAGTTAATAAAATTTTCCAATGCAATGGCCTTTTAACATGCACAGAATTTGGGACCTGAGAAACATGGAAAGCTTCCTTGTATACAGATTCATACCCTTGGTCCATCTAGCCTAGTATTGTCAACTGTTGGTTTCCCATTAAAGTATTAACCAAAAATGATCCTGCTTCATATTGTCAACTCAGATTTACAGCTGCTCTCCAAGATTTCAGGCAGGATTCTTTTCCTGCAGAAAACAATTCCTTAGAAAGTTTGATAAGAATAAGTCTCAAAACTGTGAAGATTCTCATCAGTCCAGGATTCTTTTCATGGGCGCATTACAGAGCGCCCAAAATGGGTGCTCTGCCGGCGCCGCTGGTTGATGCATCTGGGAACTGCAGCGGTCAAACCGTGTGGTTCCCAGACACACCAAAAAGAAGCCGCAAAAAGCGGCTTCTTTTTGGGCCCCAGAAGTGGCATTGCAAGTGTCCAATGGCACACTCGCAACATCACTTCCATCATGGGACGTGCAGACGCTATGCGCTCACGACGTCAAGATGGCAGCGCCCGTGTAGAATGGGCACCGCCATTTTGTACGTCCCCAGGACGTACTAGGGTTAGGGGCGTGCGTAAAGCACACCCTTTCCTAACCCTAGTATGTCCTGGGAATGTACTTTACGCCCGTGTGGAACGGGCCATTGTCACTTCACACCACTCAAAAAAGAACCATATATTCAACCATTTTTTCAAATATTTTCAAAAATACTTTCCATCCCTACTACATAAGTGTTGGCATATAGCATTTCATTTCTCTATATCTAAGGTTTCATGGCTAAAGAGGTGAACTGATTCTTTTGAAAATTGTGTTTGAAATAAAGTTATATGGATCTTCTTTCCATGAGGTTTGTTCTGTGTTGGCTTGTTTACACATTCAAGGCACATGTAGGATGCATTTGTAGGAGCCAAAACATATTGTTGCAAATGTCATTCTCATGCAAGAGAACATTTATTTTGTTGTGTGAGACTGCATGAATTTTTGTGTATTTTTGTTCTTATTTATTTTAGAAGCTGGTTAGTGAACAGTTCGTGATGTTTTGTTTCTCACCCTCATTGTACAAAATGCCATGTATTCTTTGTAAAATATATTTCTATGCAAAACCCAATATTTTTTGCTGTTGCGATGCAAAACAATGAGTTCCACTCTCATACAGGGATGAAAAAATCTCATAGTGATTGACAGCATTTTGGACAGGATGCCTTGATATGTTGAGACACACTTTTTCACTGAGGAAAAGAAAATCTGAGGACGTTCTTTACATCCCTAGTGGGATCCAATCACTAAGATTGATTAAAATCAGGATTAATTAGAATTCTAAACCATCTCTTTTGGAATTTTAGTGAGTTCAGAGTTAAGCACAGCACAAAAGTAAAGCAACACACTTTTCTGGAGGAGGAAATGATCACACCTACAGTATAACTTTTAATCACCTGTTGCTGGCTTATAGTTAAAAATCACAGTAGGCACCTATTTCCATGAGGTGCTTTTATTTTAATGCTGTTCATATTACACACATTATTTTAGCTGCAGCCAGTTTATATCTTCAGTTCTCCTGCTGAGAAGGTAGTTAATGAAGACATCAAATACTGACAGTCTTCAATGAGATGCTCGTGCTATTCATAAAAGTTATCTGTGCTGGGGAAGGGGCTGAAATATATATATATATCATTTTCATATCTAAAGAACAGTATGGAAATATAGACCATGTACTATAATACTGCAGAATCACTCCTAAACTAGGCCTGTCTAGAAGAATGTTGATTAATAAAATTTGGATTGGAATAGCAACATCTACCTGGTATAGGAAAATTATTCTCAATGAACTTGCTTTTCTTTCTTTCTTTCCTTTGGATATATGGGTTCCTGACATTGTTCAGAATGTGTTTGTTTTTTTGATGGCAGAATCCCTTTGGCATGGAAATTCTGAGCTGAAGTCCCAAAGTAATTGTGTGAATCTTTACTCTGCACTAGAAGAGCTTTCTTCAGATGAGAACTTTGAGCTCCCAGCAAAGAGTAATACCCAGCCACCTCCAAGTCCTGCTATAGGATGGATGTTACTTTCATTATATGTTTTCCCTTCACATTCAGGCTCTGAAATTGATTGATATGAATCCATGAGAAGTGTGAGTGTTACCCTGATTAAAACGAGGGTGTTTATTGGTTAAATTATCCAGTTCTGGCAAAAACATGATGTTTTACTTTAGTGCATGTGTTTCGTGTAATTATAAACAATAGACAAGGAAGAACACAGTAACGTGGGGTGGGGGGGGGGGGCAGCTGGCCATGTGCAATTCAGACTTGCAGTATCTGATTTCTTGAAACATAAGATTATCAGATATCCTGGCACAAACCTAGGCCTGAAGCAGATAGCCTAAAAAGAGTGACTTCCAGCCACTTTGGAGGTGTGGTGTGCAGATGGAAGTCTCTGTGAGGCCGTCTAAAGTGGCCCAAAGCTGCGAGCAAAAGGAGTGGTAAAAATAAAAATGAAAAAAAAAATGTTCCTGCTGCCAACTCATCTGGGATCAAGTAAAAAATTTCAGAGTAAAAAAATTCAGTTTCAGAGCTAGCGAATCCTGAAATTTGTTGTGGCATCAGACCTCTCTTACAGAGAAGGCTAAATGTCTCACAAAACTGCAGTTCCCAGAATTCCTTAGCATTGAACTAGGACAGTTAAATTGATTCCAGTGTTTCTCAGATTATTTCTGCAGTGTATTTTGGACCTTAATTGGTCATCAGGTGTTGTTCACATACACATCAGCATAGCCTCTTTTGCCTCATAGAAACATGCAATCTCACCATGGCGGAAAGGTAGTGTCATGATATATGGCTATTACAGCAGGTCCTTCCTTTATGCAGGGGATCTGTTCCAGGGGAAATTTGTGTATGATCGCACCCTATTGCAAACAATGGGGCATATGCTCGCAGTGTGGGACAGCTCACACATCTTGGGTGCACACACCATTTCTTTCATTGTTGTGCTGCTTCAGCATACACTCAAAACCGTGTATAGTGCACCCGCAATGCCAGAGCTGCCCTAAGTAGCTCAACCTCCCACTCCTCATTTCCATGAGTATTGCAAAACATGTGCTTTTCCAACTCCTGCCTCTGTCTCTGCATTCCCTGGTTCTCCCACTGCTTATCATAGCATCAAATACAAGTTCTTTTCCCATCCTGGCTCAAAGCAAACACACACTGACTGCAAGAGCTGCAAACATATTTCCCCCTTCCTCTGTTACTGTTGCTCTGTTAAGCAATAGGCCCAAATCCCCCCTCCTACTGCAAGGCATAAACATAATCCTCGCTGTGAAGGGGTGTATGTGTGTGTGTGTGTGTCAGGTACACAGCACAAACACACCCAAAAGGCTGAGAACTCTCTTGTTTTTCTGCCACTCTTCTATTATGGCAATCTTGCCTTCCTGACCCAATGCAAATGCTTTCACAGGTCCTATGTGTAATTAGGCATGTCTAGCCCATTATCACCATCCAGCCCCAGTGGATTCTAATTTGTCAGACAAAAATAGCTGCTCTTCCTTGGCGACAAGGCCATTCTGTTTGCTGAATGCTCTTAAACATAGAGAAACTCCCCAAGGATCTAAACCTTAGTTTTAAAGTTCAGGATTTTTCAACATTTACAAGATAGCGCCCCCCCCCCCAAAAAAAACATAACTTTAAAAATCAACTGGATTGGAAGCTAGGGCAGAGTCATACAGACTAAACACTGTTCCAAACAGGCTTTGAGTCAACAAGCTTTTTAAAATGTTGTCCTTTATTAAGAGGTACCATTGTTATGCTCTTAGGTAGAAGAGATGTCCAATGAATTGAGGAAAGAGATCTATAGAAGCTATGGAGTGGGAGGACAAAGAACAAAAGTTAGTGAGGTTCATTGTTCACAAAGGAGATTTGTCTACCTCTTTAAGTCAGGCAGGTCAACATGGACTGGGAATGGATGAAAATGTCTTTTTAATTTATTTTGTGGTGATTTTTTTTTTTAAAAAAATCATACCTTCAATATAAATTATTTGATTTTCCCCCACCCAAAAAAGTGAATGAGAGAGAAATGAAAGGGGCAGATTTATTCAATCTGTACTCTGAGAAATTAAAAATTATTTAATTATTCAATTTGAGACAATGTGCCAGTGTGAAGAAGATAGAAAGTCTTGCACCTTTGGACTGTCTTTGTGCTCTCTCTAAAAAGATATGAAAACATGTAATTCAAGTAAAACAACAGTGTATTGTTTTACAGGTTTCCTCTCTCTTCCTTTGCCAATCCAAAACTGTTAGAAAAGTGCACCCTGTTATATAAGTGGGAAAGGGCAAAAGGGAAAGTGGTTGAATTAATCAGAAGATGGGAGGAATTTGGCACAGTTAAGGGAATTGAAATAGACTAGGCTCAGTACTGGAGCTCCTTTCTGTGGTTCACTTTCCTTTTGTTTATTTCCATTAAAAAACCCTCTGGTTATCTTATCAATTAATTTCCATGTTTTTTGAGTGTGGAGTGGGGTACCTTTGATAGTGCAAATAAATTTCTGGCCCCTTTGTGCCTTCAAGATTCCAGCTTGCTCATTGTCTTCTCTGTATCAGTAGAGATTCCTTGTTTGGAAAGATGCCTCTCCATTATTGAAGATCTTCCCTCTAACTTTTCTGAAGTGTCTTCCTGTGGTTAGATTCTGGATTAATCTTCCTTGACCTAAACCAATAGGACTTTACGTTCTGAAGCACTGGTGCAGGGTTTCTTCTCTTCTGTAGTGCTGTTTAGTCTGTTTCCTTCATTTTTGTATACAATTCATAATGTATATTATATCTCTGTTTACTCAACTATTACACACACCACAAGATTTTACACACAGTGAAGTAGTTATCCTGGCAGTCAAAGTAGCTATAAAGAGCATCATAAAATAGTGATATATGAGAGGGAAAAGAGGGGATGACATAAACATTTTATCCTTTTAAAAACTGAACGAAAGCTAGAAAAATACAGGATATGATCAAGGAGGTAATTAAAGAAAGGACATTTGGAAGACAGAGTACAGAAGGATGTATAGGATGTATTGTACAACAAAGGAAACCCCATTGTCACTTCAGGACCAAGTTCCATAGCTAAATGGTGCACATATATGGGGAAGAATGGCTTATACCACTATAGCATTGTTGTTGTTGTTGTTGTTGTTGTTATTTATCCTACCTTTCTCCCAATGCAGACATTCAAGGTAGCTAACAATAAATTTAAAACAGTGTAAATTAAAAACAATACAAAAGCATTAATTGTGCAAATATAAAGGTTTTTTTTAAGAAACAATTTGGAAAATTAAAAATATTGCACATTAAAATATTAAAATGTTTAAAAGACTATATACAAACATTAAATATAAAATATAAAAACATTTATGGCACCATCCTTGCTCTCCTTTTGGCAGCAAGTAAAAACATTATTGTGCTTTTCAAATTGACAAGGGTTGGACTTTTTAAAAACGCGGCTGCCCGACGGTGCGGGCCGGCTGCTTTGCTGCCGGGAGCAGGTGTGGCTCCCGGGCCCCAACTTCCTGGTTGGGGCTACCCTCTGCCCTGATTGGTGACGCTGGGTGGAAGGACCCTCCTCTTCCGCCCGCGCCACTCTGGTAGGGGCGGAGGAAGACTCTATGGTGGTGCTCCGGCCCTCCAGGGCAGCCCATTGGTTGGGCTGCCCTGGAGGAGGAGCCTCACCATCAGGTGAGGAGACGGGGCCTTGGCCTGTATAGGGCCATGTGGCCAGGCCCCGCAGCCATTTGCCGCTCGGCTCTCCCACCCACCTCCACTAGGGTTCTGGGTTTTTGTCACAACTTGGGGTGGCAGCATAGGCCAGGATCTGGTTGGTTTGGGTACCAGGGCTATGGAGCACTGGTTTGGGAGTCAATAGGGACCCGGGGCAATCAGGGCTTGCGTTATGGCCATTGCGGGGGCCACAAATTGGTTATGCCTCCCGGTGACTAGGGGCTTTGAGAACTAGAGAGCACCTGGTGTTTTGGCAGTCAGTTGGTGTTCTTTTGCCCCTAGGTCATCCCAACGCCTGGCAGTCACCAGGCATGCTGCTTATCGATTAACTGTGGGGTTATTCGATGCTTCAGATCCTGACCTTATGCTTTGTGCCAACCCTACTGTTCTGGTTTGTTGATGTTAATAAAAGTTGTGGCCTTTCTTCCAACATGGTCTAATATGGTTTATCGCGCCGGCCTCCCAGGCAAATGCTGTGCAATTTGGATGTCAACATACAAACACTGAGATCTAAATTGCATAGCATTTAAAAGCCCAACCCTAGTCAGTTTGAAAAATCACAATGTTTTTACTTGCTGTCAAAAGGAGAGCAAGGATGGTGCCATCCTGGCCTCTCTGGGGAGTGAGTTCTAGAGCCTAGAAGCAGCCACTAAGCAACAGCCCTGATCTGGCTTTTTCAGGGTGCGAAAAGGAGCCGCAAAAAGCAGCTCCTTTTTGCGTCCTGGAAAGGGCGCGATAGCCACGGCACTGTAGATTTACGGCACTTCTTCGGTACTGCATCATGTGGATGTGGTGCCAGAGGAGTGCCATGATGCCATGCACCATGAAACCATGTGCTGTGATGCCACGTGCCATGATACCACGCGGCATGTGGTGTGGCATGTGGCATCACACTACCCTGAGGGTGGAGGTGGGGCATGCATCGTATAGATACTACACCCCGACTCCACCCCAAACTGGCCCAAACTGCCGGTGTGTACAGGGCCTAAGAAGGCCTTTTGTTTTGTTCCCACCCAAGAAGCCTGAGAGGGTGGTGGGACAGGGAAATGGGCCTCTTTAGACAATCTAAGAGCTCTGTTAGACTCATAAAGGGAGATACAGCCCTTCAAATAGGAAAGATGGGAAAGTTCTTTTTTAGCCTGGGGCAAATTCAGTTTCAGAGAAGTTTCCAGAGTCTGCATTCAGGGGTGAGCAGGGCCAAAACTATCAGCATATTTTAGATAAAATTATTTGTAGCAAATGACTAGCTTTAGGAGTTACATTTCAAATGGGGGAAGCATACCTGGAGGGGGGCAAAATGGTGGTATTCCACCCAATAAAAATTCTGCTTTTCGTGATATTTTACTTCACTTTCCAAATTTCTAGCATTGGAGTAACTTAAAACATCAGTCAACCATGTAAAAATAGATTGTAAGCATTCAAATGCAGGAAATATCAGAGTCCTCAGTGTGAATGGTTGCAATATTTCAAATGGAAGTTGATAACCTGATGCAAATGTCTGAATATCATATACCACTTTGATTTTTTAAAAAAGACTAAACAGGAAAATCAGGTACTTGAGAATACTTATTTAACTATACTAGAAATTTCTTTAAATCATAAATGTCATGTGTCTACTACAATAATACTATATTAGGCATCCAGTGAAACAAATGAAACTATATAAACCATCTAGAAAATGATTATATAGTACAAATATTGTAAAGTAACCATAATGTGAGGTATTTTTATTGTATTTCTTGTATTACTTGGTTAATTTTTAAAACTTTTGGTAATGTATGAATTATTTCATAGGTGTATTAAAACATAAAATGTATTTGTTAAGCTTTAGAGATGGGATATCTCACATTGTGGTATTTTGTATGATAATTTTTCTGATCATGTATGAACAGACGTTTTTGAAGAATTGTTAAATAAGTATTCTCAAGTATTTGACTTTCCTGGTTAGTCTTTTTTGTTATTTGGTTTAGAGACCTTCTGTGTATAAGGGTACATACCCTACATTCCCCACATTTAGTATATCCTCATCATTATAGTACATCATTAGCTAAACTAACTAAGGCACCGATCTAGATGGGCCTTTGCGGCACCCCCATCACATGTTAGGTGGGTGGCCTAGGGCGCACTGCCCAACATGCCTCACCCCTAGATGTGATGAGGGTGTCAAAATGGCGGCGCCTTATACACCTAGGTACCGCCATTTTGACGTGATGAACGCTTAGCGTCCACACGTCAAATCCCCATAAGACATCACAAGTGTGCCATTGGCGCACTGTGGCATCATTATGGTGCCGCATAAAGAACCCGCACAGCAAAACAAGGTGCAGGCAGACCACCCTTTTGGGGCAATCTGTATCTCGCCTAAGATTTCTGGGACATGCAGCTCAATTCTTTTTGAAGAACCACACAGTTCCCATCCTTAGACTAAACCGTGTCTGTATACATTTTGGAAATGTAAGTGGTGTTTTGATATATTTTCCAAATGGGTGCATGTTGTCTTGTTGCATTCTGACAATGCAGCCCTTTACTTTTCTGAAGTGCCAGCAAGGCTTAGTGATTTGAGCTTTGGACTATGATGCTTCAGACCAGTATTGAAATCCCAGGTTGGCTATGTAAACTCATTTGTTGACCTTGGGCAAGTCAGATTCTCTCAACCTAAGAGGATAGCAATGGGCAACCACCTCTGAAGAAACATGCCAAGAAAACCCTGTGATAGGTTCACCTTAGGCCCACCATGGTTGAAAACAATGTGAATGCACACAACAATTTTTCTGTGCTGGAAATTTGCAGATTTCCTATTCTGAATTATCTCTGTTTCTGTGTTCAGTGATTGTGTAATTCCCCTGAAAACAGAAAAAATGAAGCCAGTTTTTTACACATCCCATACAAAAGCTTATTTTTAAATTTGAATTATAAATCTTCCACAACCAGAGTTAAGGTAGGCCTGTGGTTTTCATTCCCTCTGTAAGTTTCATGCTTCAAAAGCAAACCTTTTCAGTTATAAGAGTGGAGTGTGTCTTTGGTGCAAATGCAGAAAGCAAGTTTGCCTCAGCAATCAAAAGTTTGAGTTACACTTTGTTGTAGGAAACACATTTGATGCTATCAAATATGAAAACAGATGAAGAGCAATTCTAATGTAAGGCAGATAATCTGACTGTGAGATGAACACATGAAAATTGTTATTAAAATAAAAACACTGAAATGGAATGCCAGTACCAGAAGACATATGCTCCTTTCCCCCTCATAATAGCATTGATTACCATACATTTGTTTACTAACTACTGTTGTTCCCCAGAGACATACAGCCAAGCCAAGTTGCTTTAGCATGAGAATGTTATGAGCACCTGCTAGCAAATGAGAATGCAAATCTGTACTTTCTGTCTCCTGTTTAATTAAAAATAAATGATAAATGTTTGTAGTCACTTAAGTATTTTCTATCATGCCAATTGCTAGTTAGTGCATTACTGATTTCCATGCAACTTGCCATTGACATGCTATTCCTGAAGGTCCATAACAACTCAATTTCTACATCAGGCTTCCAATCACTTACAGACTGAGCTCTGAAAGAGAGTAACATTTGGTCATGTTACAGAAGCTAACTTCAATTCTCCCCAACCTTAAAAAAAAGTCTAGGTCATACTACTTTTTTTACACACTATTTGGGGATATTTCAAATGACAAATGTGTGAGAGCAGGCCATGTGTGACAGCATACCACAAAAAGGCAAGAAATTGTTATTCTTCATTGTATTAACAAAAGAAAAATCAGAGACATACTCTCAAATGTTGAAAATAAATTTGTCTGGTTTAAGCTACAATGCAATGTGATGGAGAGGGGTGCCATTTTTTGCCCCGCCTCAGGAAACACAATATCCTCAGATGCTGCAGTTTTGGAAATTCTAAATTTCACACATCACAAACCAGTCATGCCTTTGGATTTATTCAGCCTCTTATTCTACATACATAACAGCTCATATCAGCAGCTGAAGACTGATTTTCATCCCACCCCCTTTTGGCGAGGATGGCATGCAGTCATTCCCAATTAGGGCACCATTCCCTTAAAGTTTATTTGGTCTCATCCTCATCTACTTTTCTCCAAAAAGTATGTGATTTTATTGCAGGGAAAAATGTGAAGGAGGTTAGAATGATTTTGATTGGAGAAACACAGACTGGAGTCTTTATTCAGACCTTGGACTTTATTCAGGACCTCTCTCGTCATACTCTTCCCCATAGCAGTATTGTGAAATAAAAACAGAGAGGGGGACTATTGTCTTGGGCTCCATAGAGGAAAAGTGGAATGTAAATTTAATAGGCAAAGTTATTGCCTACTATTAACTAATAAGCAAATAGTGTGAGGCCAGGTCTGCCTTGCTCCTGTGCGCATGCTCAGAATCAGAGTTGTTCATTGGAGGCCTTGTTCTGCCAACCTGAGAAGCTAAATTTTGAAGACAGGAGATCGAGTTTCTCTATGGGAACACTTTCATTATGAAACTCTCTCCTAAGAGATGTGAAACGGGTTTAGGGATAGAAAGAACATTTTAAAAGAAGTTCAAGAAATGTTGAAATACATGTTTTTGAATGTCAAGAAACCCTGACTAGAAGAATCTTGGAAGAATCTTCACAGACTGAGACTCATGCTGTGCAAACTTTGCATGTGGTTCTTTTGTACAGAAAATAGCATTTTCTATGCAGAAAACAGATTTTTAGTTTTAAAAAATATTTCTATGTAGAAATATTATTTTCTGTGCAGAAAATGATATTTTATTGCAAAACAACCATGTGCAAATTTTGCACAAAATTAATCCTGAATTATGACTAGGCTTTGAAAACCGCATGTTTTCCAATTATTCTTTCCTAGTGGGAAGAAAATTGCTAAAACATCTTGTTGCTTCATTCAAACAGAAACAGCAAAGAATTACATCCCAAGGCTTGCTTCTTTCCTGTCGAGCTTCCAGTGGGTGGTAAAAACTGTGTTGTTCTATATAGATTTTAGTCTTTTGGCTTTAAAAGGTGTTTCTAGTCTGTTTTTATATACTTTGTTAGGCATCAATTTGGGGTCCTTCTGGGCAGTGAAGTGTATCCTAGATAGTTTAAATAGATGAAGCAAGAACTGAAAAGAAGTATGTGAGAGAACAGTTAGAGCATGGTTTGAAATAAGTAGTCAGGAGATCAATAACAGGAAGTCTCAGTTAGTTTAACTGCCTAGTTGGCCAGCCTAATGAAAAGATGGTTGAAACAAAAGTAGGGACATTATGCAACACTGAAAACTTTCGGACACTGGTCTATAGGATCTACATCTGCACAAAACATGCACATACTCATGAGTCCCTACATTGCTCATGTAGGATGAGGTGGGCAAAGTATGTCCTGTGGTCTGCATATGCCCCCACAAGGATTTATTTGTAGCCCCTCCCAGTCTCAGCCCCCATAAAATCCAGAATACACACACACACACACACACACACACGGAAGCTTCCAGGAGTGGGGTTTTGAGAGCTGGGGAAGAACAAGTCTGAAATATTTCCCATCCAATCATTTTGAGCTCCACTTTCCTCCATTCTGACAAATTTTCTACCACTTGCAAAGCCAGTGAGGCCCATGATGGGTTTTGGGGATGCAAACTGGGGCCCCAACACATAGCCTTTTCATGTTTGTCCATCTCCGTTATAAGAATAAATATGGAGCCCTGGGAAATCATTTTGCAGGTGAAGCCTCCTCTTTGGTCTATTGTTAGTAAAATTCCTTCCTGGGACGAATAGTTGTGATACTAACCCAACTGGTACATCAGTCATAGTGCCATAAGATTTTTTTTACATTTTGCAACTTTCTGAAAACAAGAAGAAGAAGAAAAGAAAGGAAAAGTGTATACACTAAATTATTGCTGTGTGGGAAATCTCAGAGCATGCAAAGTTAGGAGTGAAGTATGACCCTGACAATCTTCATACTAATGTTCCACAAACAACCAGTGTGCATCATCATCATCATCATCATCATCATCATCATCATCATCATCATTTTTTGTTTGTTTGTTTTCTTTATGTTCAGCAGTAAGCCTGCCTTTGCACTTTCTTCCTTGATCTTCCTTAGTAGTTGTTCCAGGTCTAGGAGGTTTTCTGCTAGTATTATGGTGTTATCTGTGTATCTTAGATTGTTGATATTCCTTGTCCTATTTTTACTACTCCTTCTTTGTCCAAGCTTGATTTTCTTACAGAATGTTCTGCACATAAGTTGAACAGGTGACAAGTTGCAGCCTTGTCTGACCCTTTTGCCAATTAGGAGCCATTCTGTTTCTCCATGCTCTGTTCTGACAATAGCCTCTGGTCCTGAGTACAGCTTATATTTGTCTAGGACACACTTATTTATCTTTTTAGCAGTCCACAGTGTCTGTAGAACTCTTCTCCAACAGCATATTTCAAATGAGTAGATTTTCTTTCTGTCAGTTTTCTTCACTGTCCAGCTTTCACAACCATACATAGAAATGGGAAATATGATGGTGTGGACAATTCTAACTTTAGTATTCAATGATATATTTTTAACTTCAGGATCTTGTCTAGTTCCTTGGTAGCTGCTTTTCCAAGTCTTAGTCTTCTTGTGATTTCTTGACTGCAGTCTTCATTCTGATTAAGGTATGGAAAATCATGAACTATTTCAAATTATTTTGATGTCTTCATTGCCTGCCTTAAAGTTATGTAAATAATCTGTTGTCACTATTCTAAATGTTCTTAATGTTAAACTGTTAACCTCCTGTTTCAGTTTCTCCCTTGATTTTCTTCAGTAATTGTTCTGAGTCTTTGCTGCCTTCTGTTATTAGTGTGGTGTCAGCTGCATATCTTAAATTGTTGACATCTCATTCTCCTTCCTCTGCTTTACTACTAATAAGAATCAGTGTATGGGTTAAATAGATATGGTTATAGAATGCCGCCTTGCTTGATCCTATTGCCAATTGAAACTATTTTATTTCTCCATATTCTGTCCTAGTGGTATCCTCTTGCCCTAAGCACAGGTTATGCCTCAGAACAATTAAATGTCATGGCAGATTCACTTTGTTAAGAATGTTCCATAGTTTTTCATGATTTACACAATCAAAGGCTTTACTATAATCTATAAAGATTCAGATTTTCTTCTGAAATTCTTTGATGTGTTCTATTATCCAATGGATGCTTGTATCTCTAGTGCCTCTTCCTTTTGTCAGCCAAACTTGGACACTAAGCATTCCTTGGTCCATATATGGTAAAAATCTTAGTTGAAGAATTTTGTCCATCACTTTGTTTTCATGGGAATTTAATGCAATATTCCTTTGGTTATAGCTATACCTGGTATCTCCTTTCTTGAAATGTATATTGAAGATTTTCAATCTGTGGACTGTTCTCCCCCCCCCCTCTTTCTTTCCATATTTGTTGACAGAGTTTAGTTAGAACTAGACTAAATTCTATCAGTGTAGCGTGAAGCAGCTCTATTGCCATTTGTTCCTGATTTACTTGTTCCCAGTGCTATTTGTGAAGATTCTACTTCATGTATTAAACTTGGAGGTTCATCTTCAAATGGTTTGCCTTACGTGAATCTTTCATCCTTTCATCTCTTTTATACAGAGTGGGCCCTTGGTATCCATAGGTGTTTGTTTCCAGGACCTCCTGTGTATACTTAAATCAGTGGACACTCAAGTCTCATTATATAAAATAGCACAGTAAAATTATGTCATTTATCTGAAACAGCAAAATCAATGGGTTGTTGGGGGGGGCTGTCTTTGAATATATTTAAAGCATGGTTGGTTGAATATGTGGGTGCAGGATGCAGAATCCATGGTTATGGAGAGCCATCTGTAGTTCTTTGGTATATTCCTTCCACCATCTTTTTATTTGTACTTTGCATTCAAAAGGTGTGTACCATGCCTCCTTTTGTGCAGTAAACAAGTGGTATCTATGGTGTCACTTCCATTGTCTCTGAGAGATCCTCCACCAGTGTTACTTCCCTCCCACCACCCCCATCTCACATACAAATTACTACTGCTGTAGTTGTTGGTCACATTTAGTCTGGATCTTCAGCAGAAAGCCTGTTTAACATTCAAGACACTACTGTCATCTTCATAGACTCTTCAGGACACAATTCCACCACTTCAGAAAAATAGTGCTATGGTAGCAACTCAATAAATTTCATTTCAATAATATTCAGTACAGCAATAATCAAATATTTATAATGTTTATAAAAATAACTTGTAATAGGAAACCAAAATCTAGTTGAGAAAAGCTTAGTCTGATAATAGATAACCGCTAAAAATCATTAAAGGTGTGATTAAATACAACTCAAGCAAAAGTGGTAGGGGGTGGAGAAGAAATAAGACATACCAAATCGAAGAGTTGTCAAAAATATTTTTTTATTTATGCTGGCTTCTAAGCTGTAGAACTTAAAATTGCTTCCTATTTTGTGATAGATGAATTGATTTTAATGCTGGATTTGTTTTATTTTGTTTTTGGAAGACTTCTACTCTTAAAAAAATCATTACAAGCTTTTTCCCCGGAAGGTATTTGTCAGAAAGTACAAAACAGGAAGCATTATTTACTAGTTATAGAATATGACATTGTTCTCTCTGAGTTTCTCTTTACCATGATTTTTGTTGTTGTTGTTGTATTCATACCCTGCCTTTCTTCTAAGGGGCCCAGGGTGGTACACATTATTTTTTACTCCTGAATTGTAAGTTACACTAAGATATTATGACTCATCCAATCCCCCAATAAGTTAGTGAAAATGTCCTTCTCCTAATCCTTAACCACAGCGGTTGTCTTACCAGCAATTCATGTGACTATTAACTGTTGTGCCAATATGCTCAAAAGATGTTGATGGTCTTTTAAAAATAAAAAGTTAATTTATTTCACAATGAATTCACATCTTTCCCCATCTCATTACAATTGTGAGAGGGAGAATTGTTTTCTTGGCTTAATATTTTGAACTAGATGAGTTGAAAGTTTGTGGAGATGTTAATTTGGTAACAAGCCACTGAAGAAAAGGATGGGTGACACTTTTATCTCATTTTAGTTAAAAATGTAACTTGCCTAAGCAGCCATTACTTTATCTTGTGGCAGTGAGTTTCTTTGCGCAACATACCATCCTCTTCTTTGTCCTGATTCTCCCAGCATTCAGTTTCAGTGAATCTCCTTGAGTTTTAATACTATGGGTTTTAGTATTATGAGAGAGGGATGGGGGAGTGACAGTGTGCCAAACATTTCCTCTTCTGATATATTCTATTACTTTCACTGTTCCTCACACTTCACAGTTACAGTCGGCCCTCCATATTTGTGACCATCACTTTTGCAGATTTGATTAATATATTATCTGCAGAGCCAGTATGGCGTAGTGGTTTGAGTGTTGGGCTACAACTCTGGAGTTTGATTCTTGCTCAGCCATGAAACCCATTGGCAAGTCACATGGTATCAGCCTTAGGGGAAGGCAATGGCAAACCTCCTCTGAACAAATCTTGCCAAGAAAAAACATGATAAATTTGCTTTCAAGGTCCCCATAAGTTGGATGGCACACAGCACACAGGAATCTCTAGGTCTCCCACCATGACTCTATGGCCAAAGTCTGCTAGAGGTCATGTTGGAGAAGATTTCTCTAGGCATTTGTATATTCAGCAGATTACAATTCTGTTGTAATCTGCCGGTATAGACATACTCTGGAGGACCTAGAGATGCCTAGAGAGGTATTCTCTCAGGTAAAAATAAATCATGATTTATTTCTGGCTTTTCCACTTTCATGAGGGTCCTGTGTTCCTAACTCCAGTGAATGTGAAGGGGTCACTGTACCTCGCAGCAGTAAAAGAACATTTTGTAACCACTAAGGTTCAGTTTTCATTCAGCTATTTGGAGAGAAAATACTTATTTTATTTATTTATTTAAAAATCATATTTGAGTGAAAACCCACTGAACAAGTCACATTCTGTAAACTTTCAAGGAAAATGATGGCAAACTCTTTCTTCACAAAACTTGCCAAGAAAACCCATAATAGGTTTATTTTAGGTCACTACAGTGGGTGTCTGGTGGGATTTGGTTCCAGGACCCCCTGTGGATACTAAATCTGTGGGTGTTCAAGACTCATTATATACAATGGCATAGTAAGATCGTGTTCTTTATGTAAAATGGCAAAATCAAGGTTTGTTGGGGGGAATTCATATATTTCTGAAATATTTTCAAACCATGGATGCATGGATAAAAAAATCCACGGATACAGAGGGATGACTGCATAAGCTGGAAAAAACTTGGGGGCACAGAACAACCACAAGCAACACATCACCTTTATTATATAAGAATGCCTTCTTATATTATTATTAACCTTTATTTAGAAAGCGCTGTAAATTTACACAGCACTGTACATACAATCTTTTAATTAGCCTTTTATATAGCCTTAAAATGGTGCAGGAGACTATCATCATCATCACCACCACCACTATCATCATCCCACTTTGCCCCCAAAGCTGGAACTCATAGCAGCTTGCAATTTAAAAGATCATCACATTTTTAACAGCATACCAATGTTGTAGGATTTAAAATAGTAGTTTTTTAAAAAAAATCTAGGCCACGTTCCCACTATGATTTAAAGCAAATTGCTTATTGGGTTATATGACTGTCATTCCTATTTGAAACCAGTTCTGATCCTACTGTGATCAGTTTCAATGGTGATGAAGCGAAGCAAATGCAAAAAAACCCATTCTTTCCTGACACTAGTTCTTTGGCTTTTTTTTTTTTTAAGAATTTATTCCAAAGCATGTTCAACAAGTGGGAACAACGGATCTGAATTGCATCATGCTGGAGGGAAGGGACTAATGGCAGAGGGTGTTTACCACTCTTCCTTGGTTTTTGGTAGATCCATCATTTCTCCCCACTCTCAGTAGCTGGGCTGCTACTTACGTCACTGATGACGCACAGATGATTGACATGCATTTTGAAGCTGTGCAAACAAGTGAGGATGACAATCGTGCCAAAAAAAAAAGTGATTACAAGACAATAATGAAAAGATCCACTTTTATAGTGGGAATGATGGACCTTTTGGAATTGATTTACCAACACGGAGTTAAGGTGAACCGCAAACTGGTTTAAATGTAACTGGGAACGAGCCCCTAAAATATTATTATCTTTTGATAATTATCAGTGATTGTGTTTAAACTAAAAAAACTTCTTTTCCCATCAGGCTTTACCTTCATTCTTGCATGATATTTCTATTCTACATCCTGCTTCATGACTATTCTACACTGCTTGGATCTAAATTCCTGGACCCAAAACGTGGATCCCCACAGGCAGTTGGACTATACCTCCTACAATCCTTGGTCATTGGCCATTTTCACTGGGTTTTTTAGATGTTAAAGTCCAGCAATATCTGGCAACTGTAGCTTGAGAATCACCACTAGGAAAGAAAGAAAGAGAGAGAGAGAGAGAGAAAGAAGTGATATGTATAGTGCTGAATCTATAAGGGGACAAGGGTTGAGAATTTTCTATATTCACTCTGTGTTTGGGAATATTGTGGTAACTAATTCAGGTGGTAGAAGTGGTCATGGTTGTGATGTTGATGATATCAAGGAGGAGCTCAGCTAATATTAGATTTCATGAAATGAGCTAAACATCCACATGAAGGCTAAAAAGGATGTCCACATAATAAGGTTGTAACCCCCAAGTATAATAATAAAAAAAATTGAGTAAGCATGTAGGCACACTCCAGAACTGAAGCAGTTTGACACCACTTTCATTGCCATGGCTCTATCCTACAAAATCCTGGGATTTGCAGTTTAGTGAGATACTCAGCCCAGTATGTCAGATAATCCTGTTGTTTCATCAAACTACAAATCCCAGGATTCTGTAGGATAGAGTCATGACAGTTAAAGTCATGCCAAATTGCTTTAATCCTGTCTAAGTGGTGATCTATAGTTACCCCAAACCTGCTTTAAATGAATATCATGAAACATCAAAGATTCACTGGCTATCTTCATAATGAATTCTGTACTTGCTCTTTGGTAAGATTAGGATTCAGTATACTTTATTTATAGCGCTTTACCTCTGGAATCAGAAATGTTGATTAATTTGTGTCTACTGGTAACTAAATCTGCAAAATGTTACACAGCTCCCACCGATCATGCTGGCATTGATCTTGACAAAAGTGTGCTTAGGATCACCAATCTGCTTTTAAATATATATATGTATATCTCCCCAGTCACAATAATTTACCATGTCAATCAGCTAGATGGTGCTGTAGCATAATAACATGATGACCACTTTGCAGACCACTGGTGGCAGGATACACCATTTATACTGGTAAAGAAACACAGTCACTTGATTGCATATATGTATCTTACCTTCCATTTCACCATACAACGTGTGTGGAGATGTTTAATAAAAAACAATCCTGACTACAGACTGTGGTGCACTTCTCCCATACATACCCCCAATCGCTGCTACCATTCAGTATTTTTTTCTTCATGTCCCATGAATTATGGCCATTTCAGAGTTACAGCACAAGGACTACAGACAGAATCTCACAACATCATACTTCTAAGACCTTCCCTGTGCAAACCCAACGCCAGTACAAAGGGGAAAAATCTTAGACTAAAGTAACTATAGTTTGTGAAGTTGAAGGCCTGAAAAGCCCACAAAAAACTATAACTATAGTTTTACCAAAGCTTCTTTTAATGCTTTTAATAATCATTGTTTTGGGGACTTATTCTGCACACACACACAAATTGCACTGCATTTTCCATGCAGGAATGCCATTGTCCTGTAAAGATCATGTTCTGTGCAAAATAATGATGTGCAAATGTTGACAGAATAGATCCTGATCTGTGAAGACTCTCATCAGTCCAGGATTCTTTTCATTAGGATTTCTTAATACCCAATAAACATTTTCCCCATCTCCCCCCCCCCCAAATATATTATTTTCATCCCTACTTTCCAGATTGATTAGTTTGCACAAAGAAGGTCCCAACAGTGTAATACAGTACTTGATTGTAGAGCACCTAAAATAGCTTCTTCATATCTGATCACTGGTGATCACTTACAAAAGATACTCATATGAGCAAGAAACATTAAATTAGAAATGTGTGTGCATGGGGGGGGGATCCTGATATTAATCTACAGAATAGTAGAGTCAGAGCAGATTGCCCAGCCCTGAGTGAGGGGCTATACAGACCTCCCCAAAGGGGCAGTCTGCAACCACCCCTTTACTGGCCAGATTGGGGCCACAACCACCTCACACCACGGTCCCGATTCGAAAAGGAGCCACAAAAAGCATCTCATTTTTGTGCTCTCCAAGGGGCACCATAGTTGCAGCAGCGCAGCTTTATGATTTCTCTTCAGTGCTGCATCATGTGGATACAGCACCGGAGGGGTATCATGATAGTGAGCGCCATGCGGACTGGCGTGTGCCAAAATGTTGTCCTGGGGTGGATCCTTAACTCTGCCCACAGGCCAGCACAAAGTGCTGGTCTGTATAGGGTCTGACTCTTGATATAATTTCAAATTTCTGATTCTATTTCAGAGAGAGGCAAAGTCTGAAATCCTTTCAGTGTGTGCATCATTTTTTTACAAACTCTTCGAGAGGACCTAAAATTAGACTCTTGTTGCAAGGCATGGAGAAGATGAGCATGAGGATTAGATTCATTAAAATATTTTCAGCCCTTGGTTCTAATTATGTGCCCAGCTCTATGAAGGAGCAAGCCCTTTAAATTACTTGTTGAGTATAAATGATGCATTAATTAGTCTCATAAATGTGCTCAATTTTCTATAAGAAATAATTGTTTCTTTGTCTTCTCCTCTCTAGCTGTCTCTAAATATTAGCTTAATGGAATCATGATAATGCCAAACATTTTGGTTCCCCTACACTGCACTATAGCAAGGAACTTTGTAAATGAATGGAGCTACTTACATTTTTAAAACTGTGGCTCCAATTATTCTCGATACATTTTTCAAAACAGCTAGGGTAAAATAACCCCTCAGAAGCTTCATTCTAAGTGCTGCTTTGTCCATATTCTGTGTGCCAGCTGCTCACTCTAATGTCCACTGTCTAGAAACAGATATGTGAGAATAGTCATTTTTTTATGCTGCTTCTTTGAGAAGTGACATCTATCTATGATATAATTTAGTACTCCTTTCCCAAATTTTGAATTAAGGTTTATTTTCTTCTTTTCCTCTCTTCTGCTCATTAGTTCTGTTGCTGAAGCGTGCCTTCCATTTTGATGGACCATGACCCAAATAGAACTGGGAGCTTTCAAGGACGGAATCCCAGGCCCTCTTTCTACAATAAGCTTCTCACAATCCATATAATGAAAAACACTATAGGATAAATTAAGAAAAGTTGAGGGGAATACAACATCATCAAAGGGAACATCCAGTTTAACAAATGCAAACAAAATCCGTCAGTGATACATTTATGCCAACCAAAATGCACAATACACTTGTTGCAAGCTTTCAAAGCTCCATGGGCTTCTTCATCAGGCAAGATGTTACAAACCAAAAAGAAGCGGGGGGGGGGGAAGACACAAAATATTTTGAATTTTTTTTAAAAAAAATTATTAGATTTGAAAAGAAACAACAATTCATATAACACACATAATAATAATGATAACATAAATCAAAAATACAAAAAAGTCACATAAATACAGAAGAAAGTTAAAAAAGAAAAGAAAAAACAGACAAACACAACAAAGAAAAAAACAATGAAAAGAAAATGTGTATATAACTACCTACACACACCTATATATATACCTACATGTAACTCTAACCCCTCACATTCTACTCACAAACCACTCCATTCATTTCCTCATTCCCTCACTGCTACCTTACCTCATTACCTACATTCATTCCTTTTAACTTTCCCTTTTACATACTATAAATCTTTATTTATCTCTTATCTAAAACATTTAACTATCGATACCTACTCACTGTTTACCGTACTTATCTCTTTTTCTTCAATGTGAATGCTATGCTTTCCTCAGCATTTCACCAATCTACATAATTTTACACAACAAATCAGGTCATCATCAATAGTAAAAACATTATTAATTCAATCATCATAGTTTTCAAACAACTTCTCCATATTGCTTCCTCATATATTCAAATACCAATGCCCATTCATCGTTAATTTTCTGTGATATATTCCCTATCCTTTCATCTCTTACTACTTGCGTCATTTTGTCCATTGCTATTATCTCCCAATAATTTTGAAGTCCATTGTTCTATTTTCGGAATATCTTTTATCTTCCATAATTGTGCAATTAATGTTCTTGCTACTGTTGTCATATAGAAAAGTTGTTTTCCATATTTCCTTTCATTTTTAATATCAAATATACCCAATAAAAAGCTTTCTGGTTTTAAATCTAATTTGATTTTCAATATTTATTCATTTAAGTCTCTGATTTGTTTCCAAAATTTATTTATAACTTTGTAATTCTACCAACAGTGTATAAATGTACCTGCCATCTCACCACATTTCCAACACTTATTGTTTCTATTTTTATAAATTGTGGTTAACCTTTCTGGAGTTAAATACCACCGGTAAAACATTTTAAACCAGTTTTCTTTCATATTTTGAGATGCACTATATTTCAAACCTTTTGTCCACACATGTTCCCACTGATCAAATTGTATATTATAGCCAATATATGTAGCCCATTTGGTCATGGTATCCCTCACCACTTCTCTCTCCATTTCCCATTCCAATATTTTCTTGTAGAGTTTCCCAATTAATTTATCCTGTTCTTTCATTAATAGTCTCTCTAACTATGTTACACTTTCTTCATCACCATATTCCTTTAAGTCTTTCATTGTTCTCTCATAAATTCTCCTATAAGCATACCATCCCAGATCAAACCCCAACTGCTCCAATTCTAGTTGCGTTTTTATTTTAATTTTACCTTGCACTTTCTTTGTCAATTCATTATATTTAAACCACTTCTTTCAACTAATCATTTCTTTTCTATAAATAGCCTTGTAAGGTGAAAGCCACATAGGAAATTTGTGAAAAATCCTATTCTTATATTTATTCCAAACCTTTAATAGATTTCTCCTTACACAGTGATTATTTACTATTTGATTGACTTTTTCTTTATCATATGCTAAATATGCATGGAATCCATAACTTAAGCCTTCCCCCTCTAACTCTATCAATCTCTTTTCCTCTAAATTTATCCAGTCTCTTAGCCAAATGAGACTACAAGCTTCAGCATATAATTGTAATTTTGGGAGCGCCAAGCCTCCTCTCTCCTGGGCATCCTGTAACAATTTTAATTTTATCCTTGGTCTTTTGCTTTGCCAAATAAAATCTGCTATATCTTTTTCCCAGCCTTTAAATGGTTTATTTGAGTTTATAATGGGGATTATTTGAAACAAAAAAAGTATCTTTGGGAGTATAGACATTTTTATTACTGCTATCCTTCCTAAAAGGGATAAATGTAGTTTTTTTTCCAATTCGTTAAGTCTTTTTTTATTTCTGTCCATAATCTTACATAATTGTTTTCAAATAATTCATTTGGGTTTTTTTATAGCCAAATACCCAAATATTTAACCTTCTTATTTATTTTAATTCCTACTTTTTCTTGTAACCCTTTCTCCTCTTCTGGTTTCATATTTTTTTGTTAAAATTGCTGATTTATTTTTGTTAATTTTACATCCTGTGTATTCTCCAAATTCCTCAATTATCTCCATTAATTTTTCTATGTTGCTTTGTGGGTCTTCCAAATTTATCACTATGTCATCTGCAAAAGCTCGCGTCTTATAATGATATTGTTTTATTTTCACACCTTGTAACATTTCTGAATTCTTAATTCTGTTTATTAAGATCTCCATTATTAATAAAAAAAAGTAGAGGAGATAGAGGGCAACCTTGTCTCGTGCCCCTTTCAATACTAATTGGTTTTGTTAGATCTCCATTAATGTTAATTTTCGCCTTTTGACTCATATAGATTTGTGATATCCATTTACTATAATTTGGTCCTATATTAATATTTTCTATAATTTCCATCAGCGCTATCCAATCAACCGAATCAAAAGCCTTTTCCATTTCTACAAATTTTTGTTTTTTAAAAGAACTTGAAGGCATCAGAACTCATGGCCACATAAATTCTGTATGCATATAAATGGAAAAGGAATGAATGCCCAAATATGAAAGAATTGTAATTGAAATTCTATGAAAATAGATAAATTGATATGTATGTTAAAAGGTAAACCATGGCAGCAAATGCCACAAGCATAAGTTAGGGTGTGGAGCCCCACAAGTGATAGAAATCAAAAATTAATTGGGGTAGGGAGTAAAAGTAAAGTACAGTTGTCCCTCTGGATTTGTGGCTTTGGGATTTGCGGATTTGATTATTCGCGAGTCCCTAGCTGTGCGCGCATACACTCCTCCCTCTCTGTCCCTCACAGACTTTTCCCCTGTGAGTGAGGGAAAAGCCAGGAGGGTATGCACTCACAGCATGGGACTCGCAGATAATTGAGCTTCCTGAAACCTTGGAACTGAAGGAGGAAATGGCAGGCACACCCTCCTTCCTTCCTTCCCAAGGCCAGAGAGAGGTCCCTGGAAGTCTCCCAAGCCTTTGGAGGAAAGGGAAATATGGCCAAAGCACCCTTTTTCCTTCCTGCCAGTGCCTGAGAGAGGTCTTCTCCCAAGCCTTTGGAGGGAAGGGAGAAGCAGCTAGCACGCACTCCGATGCCTTTCCAGAATCTCAAACAGCTTGCTAGCACTGTTTGAAGCTTTGGGAGAGGGATGAGGGCATGCTAGTCCCCACCCATTATTCGCAAATTTTTCATATTCCCTAACCCCCGCGAATCCAGAGGGAAAACTGTATATTTCCCATACTGATTTAGAAGACAAGTGAGCTTCAGCTAGGTACAAACAATGATATCATACTATGCAGATGATCTCCCCCATGTGTACACTGTGTGGAGGAAACAGTGAGTCCATACTAGTTACTATCAGCCTGTTTACTCATCCTGATATTTGCCAAGTATACAATTGGTTTGACCATGTAGATTTCCACATGACTGAGGGGAAACCAGATCATGAGCTATCTTAAGGACATGCAACTGAATTTGTAAGCCCCCATCTCCAAATATTAAGCTGAATGAGGGATGCAATACAGGTAGAACTGACAGGGCTCATGCGGCTGGGACCAACAGACAGAACCCTGCTTTCAAGGACAGAGTAAATAGGATGCTGAGAAACTGGAGCATTTCCAGAAGAGGGTGACTAAAATGGTGAAGGGTCTGGAAAGCATGCCCACAAGGAGAGACTTAGGGAGCTGGGTATCTTTAGCCTGGAGAAGAGATGGTTAAGAGGTGATATGATAGCCTTATTTAAGTATTTGAAGGGATATCATATTGAGGATAAAGCAAGCTTATTTTCCGCTGCTCTGGAGAATGGGACCTGGAAGAATGGATGCAAGCTGCAGGAAAAGAGATTCCACCTCAACATTAGGAGGAACTTCCTGACAGTAAGGGATGCTCGACAATGGAACACACTCCCTCGGAGTCTGGTAGAGTCTCCTTCTTTGGACATCTTTAAACAGGCTGGATGGCCATCTGTCAGAATGTTTTGAGTTCCTGCATGGCAGGGGGTTGGACTGGATGGCCCTTGTGGTTCTTCTAACTCTATGATTCTATGATTCTGTGAAATGTGTAAATCTTATTTCTGTTACCTAGTTGTGATCTTTTCTACTGCTGATGTGTTTACTTTTTTTCTGGAACCAACTAATATAAACTCCCCAGAGATTTTGCTCAAAGATGGTCAAACCTCTAAGTGGTTCACTCAGATAGAAATCCAAAAAACGTGTAACCTATTTTCTTTGCTGCCTTTTGTGGAATTCCGCTTGTTCATAGAGAGTCCATAGCTTCACAAGACACTCAGATCTCAAGAAATGAAGGGAAGTTTTTAATCTGCCTGCTTCATCCCATTTCCAAATTGGGGAGAAATACCTGCTGTTTGTTTGTTTACATACCCATATAAAATGATAATGTTCTGGTCACACACTGTGCAAAATGTGAGTAATCATTTGCCAGTGTGCCTCATTCCCAAACAGCCTTTGGTTACAAATTTGAGTTTGGTCTCCTTTTTCTCATGGTATGCATGTATATAATTACCTGCATTTTCTTTCTTCCTAGATTTATATTCTTTCTTCCAAAACTATTTGCCTGATATTTGGTGGAAGAAGCAAACTAACAGTAAAAAATGTGACTGCATATGCTGAAGACTGATAATTGTGGTGTGTTGAGTTTCCAGTTAGAGATGACATGCAGATTATCCCATTTAAACTTTAATTTAGACAAGGAATGCTGCCTGGAGTTCCTAGATGAGACAACATTCATATATATATATAGCCATGTCAGTCTGTAAAACCAGTATGTAGAGAGGTTATGTAGCACATTTGAGACTAAGTAAAAGAAAGAAGTTGGTAGCATGAACTTTCATAAACTAAAGTCTACTTCCTCAGAAGCATTAGATGAGACAGATTATCTATAGCTATTTCAGTCTGACTTCAGGCCTAGGAATGGGACACAAACAGCCACTTTTTGCAGCAACTTTTTCTGTCTTTCTGAGGCTGGATCGGGGCTACAGTGTAAGTTTGCTGTGGTTCCTATCCAGCCAGGAAAGGAGCAGCCTGTATAGTCCCTAAGTGTCTAATGCCAACCTGAACAAGCAATCCGAAGCAGCAGACAATGAAGGGGAAAACAGTTTCACATGTGCATTCCTGGAGGTGATTTATCCCAGTACATTCTGACTCAGAATACTCTTCATTCCAGGATGAATTAAAATGAAAATGTCTCTAGAGAGTTCTTAATCAATAAACATAAATGTTTATTTATGTTAATCAATACATGAAAATAGTATATTATTACCACATTAATATGTTTAATTACTGAAAGAAAATCTTAGTGAGTGCAGTCCCAAAAAACAATTAGATTTTAAAAAATTGTCTCAATTAGTACTCTTCATAAACTAATGAAGAATACATTTAATGAAAGTGTTTTTAAAAAGCATTACAATGAATTGTGATAAGAAATTAAGAAGCTTCATAATGTTACACTCCAAGGATCTCCACAGCCATCAGAAGCATCAACAATAGATGGGGAAGTATACAGCCAGTCACCAAAATCTAACAAAAGAAAGACATATGTGTTGCTGATTCAAATAGAAGCTTCTCTGGATGACTATAGGCACCCATTGATTCCAAGATGCTCATGGAGGTACATATTGGAATCAAAAACGTCCATAGGTTTCATACGCATGAATTCTGTAAGAACTGGTGAAGAAAACAAACATGTTTAGATTTTCTATATTCCTGTATGAATTTCTGCCCTATCTTTACATCTCTTTTGTGAAATGGTGAAAACCGATACCGAATGGATCCAACCATTCTTTTCCTTACATTTGTTTCCTGTTGTTGTTGTATCAGTACTCACAACCTTAATGTCTGAGTCTGCAGGACCCAAGAATGGGGTAAATTGAAGGTCTCTCATTCATGGGTTGAAGTTGAAACCATGGTCACCATGGGTTGAAGTTGACCCAAAGGCAGCTAACAACAACAACAATCTTCATTTCACTCTCAGAATTAAAAGAAGCAAACATTTGGCACTGCTCTAGTAAGCAGACATATTTCCATCTTTAGTTTATTTCTTTGTTTATTACATTTATTTCCCACCTTTCCTCCAAGGAAGAGTTTATAGTTTCTTTCCTTCCCTTATCCTCAAATATACCATAAGGTAGAGTAGGGTCAAAAAGAACTATAGTGATTCAGTGAGTTTCATGGCTCAGTGAAGACTGAAATGGAGATCTCCCAAGTACTAGGCTAATACTGTTACAACTATACCATACAACTATAGGGAAGTTCTTTTAGGAGTTTCTCCTGTGTAAAAAGCTTCTACATGAAAGGATTCCCACATACAGTCTGCAACCTCCTTTTCACCTCTGCTTTAGCTTTCGTATAGTACCTCCCCCATGCATAACAGAAAAAATTTTCAGGTGAAAGAAGACAGAAAGTAAAACAGCTAGACAACTTTTAAATTTGTGTGCACAGACAGCCGTCCTCTGGATTCCTTTGTGCATTTTACTATTCAAAAGTACTAAATTTCTTTAAAAAAATATATCAGTGAAGGCTTTCCTCCCACACTTGCACTACAACATTTGTGAAAGTTGTTCTGTCCCTGAAAGAATTCAGCTGTCAAAAGCTGTTGCATTTCCATTTATAGATGGGTGGCTCATATCCAAATGACAGCCTCTGTAATACAAGCCAAAAATTGTTCTTAATCTCTTTGCTCCAAAATAAGGCTTTTCCCATTGTTTTATATTTGAGCATATTAAAAACAATTAAATCTGTGTATTTGTTCTCAATTTAGCAAAAATTAAGATATTTCCACCCAAGCAGCTTTCTTTCTGAAGATTTCAAAGTACCATTTTATATTATTTTAAAAAATGACTAGAAAGTAATTTGGCATAAAAAGAAATACTACACATTCTAGTGAGTATGACAAGAGATGAAGGTGTAGGAATATAGGAAGATATGATAGAAGGAAGAAGAAGGTATTAGGGAGAAAAATAAGAAGATGAGGGTACAAGGCCTGTCTGTTCAGGGCCATATGTTAACTATATTAGTGTGTTGGTGTTTATTTGGAATAAAGATTTTTTTAAAAAGAAATACTACACATTCCAATTAAGGATCCTTTGTAACATGTTACAGTGTGGTGTAGTGGTTTGATTTTTGGACGGCAGCTCTGGAGATCAGGGTCAATTTTCCACTTAGCTATGGAAACCCACTGGGTGACCTTGGATGCGCCACACACTCTCAGCCCCAGAAAACCTCATTGTATGTTCACTTTAGGGTTGCAATAATCTGGAAACAACTTGAAAGCACACAAAAACAACAATAACAGAAGCAGCAGCAGTAAGTTCTTATAATGCTTGGGCCTCAAGCTAATTTTGTCACCTCTGCAACATGAAAGAAAGAAAGAAAGAAAAGAAAAGAAACAACTTCTCTGCAGATTGCCAGCCACAGATGCTGGTGAAAAGTCAAGAATAAGAATAAACTCTTCTAGAACATGGCCACATATAGGGATGCCATAACCCGGTGGCCCCCATGACAATCACGCTTTTGGGGGGCCCCTCATGGTCACGGTCCGGTTTGGGGGGCCCCCCACGCCTTGTTCCCAGTTCGGGGTCCGTTCCTCCTGAGGCCATAGCCGCTGCCGCTAATGCGGCTGGCTGCTGCGCCAACCCACCTCCTCCTCCTCCTCTTCGTGGTGGGCTGGGCAGCGCCAACCCACCTCCTCCTCCGACTCCGCCTTCCTCCTCCTCCTCGGTGGCAGAAGCGCCGCCGCCACCGCGTCAGGGCTTGCCCACCCGCACGCGCGCACGTGGCTCCAAAACAGGAGCTCGTCCTTTGCTTTGGCCAGCCAGCCATTGGCCAGCTGGCCAAAGAGGACGGGCTCCTCGGCGCACGCCACCCAGGCCTCAGCAGGGGCCAGTGGCAGTGCGCGCACCTGCCCCGCTTCCATCTGCATGTGCGCCTGCCCCGCTTCCCTCTGCGCGCACCAGCCATTGTGAGGAGGAGGAGGGGGGAGAGGATGAGAGGAGGAGGAGGAAGAAGAAGGAGCCGGAGGAAGGGTGCCTTGAAGGGTCCAGGGCAGAATTGGGGCAGAGGAGGAGGAGGAGGAGGAAGGAGCTGGAGGAAGGGTGTCTGAAGGCCAGGGCAGAATTGGGGCAGAGGAGGAGGAGGAGGAGGAAGGAGCCAGAGGAAGGGTGCCTTGAAGGGGCCAGGGCAGAATTGGGGCAGAGGATGATGATGGTGATATTGATATCAAGAAGCCTCTGAGGCACGGCCAATGTAATTTGCTGTGATTTTTACAAACTCATGTGCAGTGAAGAAAAACCACAGTCCTTTGACCAAGTACACACTTCTGAGAAGTACAATTGAACCCGAGGGCAAATACATTTCTGCCATCTGTCTAGGAATAATGCCAAAATGTCCTCCATTTTGATCATGCTTAAAAAACATGCATTTATATTAACCTTTTTTAAAAATCCTCAATTTTTTGCACATCCTCCATTTTAAAAAATGTGTCCTACATTTGAAAATGTTGCCCTGCATTTGCCCTACATTTGTCCCAGTTTGGAGCTCCAGACTTATGGCAACCCTAGCGACATAGCCCAAAAAACCCACAAAAAAAAACCTATGGATGCAGGCCATGAAAGTCTTCGACTCCACACTGCCATAGATAATATAATCATAATATAAACAAACTGGTTTATATTTCCTTATGAGGCAGTATAGTAAAGCCTAGGAAAAAATAGGTACAGCTTTGATTAAGATTAAGCATTTTCCACAGAACAGATCATCACAACTTCTTCAAAAATGACTTCCTCAATAATTATGAAGTATTAAGTACTTCTGCTTATTTTTTTAAAAAAATTGAAATGCTGGTTAAAAAAAACTATATAACTCCCCTCTTGAAAGAGCTTCATTGGCTTCAGGTTCATTTCCATGAAGGCTATGACCTTTAAAGCCCTACACACTTTGGGTTCAGGCTATTAGAAAGATGAGGTCTTCCTATACAAGATCTTCAGGGGAAGGCTTTCTTTGAGTCTAACCTCCATCACAGGCTTGTTCAATGAGAACACAGGAAAAAACAATTTCAGGGGCTGCTCTCAGGCTCTAGAATGGCCTCCTGCAAATTCATTTGGTGCCCTCCTCTTTTCACTACCAAGCAAATGCTTTTTTTATCTAGATTGACATTTTGTTCTCAGGATATTTTCTGTTTGTTTGTTGTGGTTTTAATTTTAATTATGTTTTAAAGATGGTTTCAATTGTTTTTGCTTTGTGCTTTTTTGATAGAATTCTTTCTTTGTAAAATAAGTGTTTAACTGAGTCTTGTTTTAAATTGTTGTAAGCAGCATTGGGACCTGTGCCAAAAACATGTGGGTCATTAAATAAATAAACGTTGAGAGTGAGCTGTTTTTCTTTCTTTTGCCTTTTGATGTCCCCTCATCACCAATCTAGAGGGCAGCTAAAGTTCAGTCAGTCCTCATCCATTCATCATCCATCATCCATGGCTGGAAAATATTCGCGCACGTGCGCACACACACACACATGCACAAATCCAAAAAGCAATTTTGTGAGACATTTAGCCATCTCTGTCAGAAAGCTCTGGTGCCACAACAAACTACAATTCCCAAAATGACGTACCACTGAACAATGGCCATTAAAGTGGTGTGAAACTGGATTATTTCTGTAGTCTGGGTGCAGTCTAAGTGATAATGTGTTGACCACAGTTTCCATATTCTTCTAAGATTTCTTTAAATCTAATAGTATAAAGTTTTCTTATCACTGAATTTAATGCATTAGGGGGGAAAAATCTCACGTCATAATAATATAAACTGGCATAGGTTTTGGGTCCCTCCAACTAAAATCAGAATGAATTAACGATTTTGTACTAAGTTTCCATGCTCTTTCAAGACAGTATATGCAGGCAAATGTCCTTGATGGACTTTCTTTTAAAGAAAATGAATTCATCTGTCTCCATCCAGCCTGGGAGGGAGTGCAAAGATAGGCCAAACGCCATCGGGCCTATCCTTAAGAAGAAGAGCCCTCCCTCCAGTCCATCTGTCTTGGTCCAGGCCTCAGAGGAGAAGTGCTGGACCTGATCCCCTTCCCCACCACCATTCCCTTCTCCTTTTGTGTCCTGTCTTTTTAGATTGTAAGCCTGAGGGCAGGGAACCATCTAATTAAAATAATTAGCCTGGGAGCCTTTAGGGCTGAAGGGTGGGGTATAAATACCATAATAAATAAAAATATAACAAAAAGAGGAAAAATATTAATATCCTAATCCAGAGGGAGAGAGACTCTCAATTGCTGTACTTGTCTTGGGGGGGGGGGACTCATACATACAAAAAATCAGTCTTAATCCTTCTTTTTAAAAATCCCATTATGGACCATTGTTCTTGTGCTGAAAAGACCAGTGCAGCGGTAAGCCTGATGACAGTGGCAAGCAGCTGTTCGTAAATGACTCTTCCATCATATGTAATAAGTGGAAGAAACTGTTTGCAATACTTAAGTGATTAAATAATAAAGAGATTTAACATGGAAAAATGAAGGGGAAGAAAATAAACTCGTGCTTAGTTTAAACAAGAAAGTTGAAGAAGGATTGTTGTTTGTAGAGAGCTGATTGCTTCACAGGCCATAAAAAACCCCCGGGGATATGCACTCTTTTATTTATAAATGACCTTTTTCTGACAATATGACATTTACATTTAAAGTAGCATACGGATGCTGCACAACACATGATACAGGAACACGGATAGTGAGAAGCATGAATCCAAGGAAGCTAGACATAGGGAAACAAGAAACTGGATGTATAAACATTGCGGTAAGTGGGTTGAACAAGCTAAAATGGACACCCCTAATTGGAAGCAAGACCATGGGTGGCATTATAAATGGATCATAGAATTTAGTCCTCCAAAGTCACAATTTCAGATATTATTATGGGCTAAATTAATATACATAATAAGTGGAGGGGTGTTATTGTATTGGGATGTTCCTATCCTCACCTAGACTTGCTTATTATAATATTTGGAGATAATCCCATGCATAGCCATACAAGAAAGCTCTACATGCTTGTTTTAATTAGTACACATATAGAATATATTTATACTATCTAGTTCTAGCAGTTTCATACTACTTAAAGTGGCATAGCTCCAGCTTATATAGTGGTCCCTCCACATTCACTCGGGTTGGGGGTAAAGGACCCCCGTGAATGTGGAAAAAACACCAATAAAAAACACTATTCTTTTTGCCTTAGAGAAGACCTCTCTTGGAATCTCTAGGTCCTCCACTGCAACTCTATGATTTTGCCAGAGAATGATCAAAAAATCATGCTGGAGGCCCTACAAATGCCTAGAGAAGTGTTTTCTCTAGGAACTTCTAGGTTCTCCAGCACAGCTCTATGCTCAACTTCTGCCCTAGAGATTCCTAGGGAGAACATATTAATCAAAACCACAAATAATCAAATTTGTGAAAGTCAAAACCGCAAATGTGGAGGGCCAACTGTAGAATCATGGGATTTGGAGGAATGAGGTGCTTAGAATTATCTTCTAGAAAGCTTTGCTCCATTCCCTTGAACTACAATTCAGATATCTCAACTGACTATCTTCACTATAAAATTAAATTGGTTGAAAATTTTTCTTTTCTCTTGGAAATGTAGGGAAGAAGTGGAGCAAAAAAGTGTATAAGAGTGCTCTATCTGTATCATGTAGATACACTCATTACTATGGGAAAGATATATCATTGCAATTCTCCTTTCTAGCCCTCATTCCGCACATGCTCATTGAGCTTATCAGCTTGTATAATAAAGTAAGCAAGTGGAGGAAGTCAAAGTAGTGATGAGGTGGAGGAAATTAGAGGTGGTTTTGCACATGAATGCAAAGACATCTTATTAGGCCCTTGTGAACAATTAGACCCAAAGACAGTTATTAAACCCCAGTGAACAATGCACTGGCAATGTGGTGTCTTTAGTCTCTTGCGTATGTTAGTATGATTTCAAGGGTTGCCATATGCAAGGAGTGGTCACCATCTATATGGTGAAAGTGATAAATACCTGGTCCATGGTCCTCACAGCACTCCCAATCTCCTTTTTCACCCAGTGGGTCACTGCTGCAGGTGCTGTTACCTCTGCCACAAAAACAAACAAAAAACATTGTTCTGTTGCTGATGGCAGGCCTCAATACACATGCCAGTCGCTCCTGCTTTCCCAGGCTCACACAGTGTGTGTGTGTGTGTGTGTGTGTGTGTGTGTGTGTGTGTGTGTGTATATATATATATATATATATATATATATATATATACACCCAACTTTTTCCAGACAAGCATTCTGTGAAGATGCCAGCCACAGATGCTGGCGAAACGTCAGGAAGAAACTCTTCTAGAACATGACCACATAGCCCAAAAAACCCACAAAAAATATGGATGCCGGCCATGAAAGCCTTCGACTTCACAAACAAAAAACAATTTCTAACAAAACATGACAGGCACGTAAATGGTGATGGTGCAATAGACATAGCAGTGATTTATCAGTAGTAGTTAAGCTTCTAATAGGCTCACATTACCATTTTATGTTATCCATCCCTGCCTTTTGGCCTTCCAAACCTTCTTTGTGAATCAGGCCATAACACAGTGGGGAAATATAGGTTTTCTTGCAGATTATATTCATGTTAATCTGTAGTACCTCCAAGTAATAATGGTGTGATTAAATATGGCAACAAGTCTACATGTGGCAACCAAGCCACATCCTTCTGTGCAAATTGGTTAGATTTGAACAAAATTGGGAGCAGGCCAACATTAAAGTTATAAAGCTCTATGTAAAAAGGGAGAACAATGAGATTGTTTACAGACCTAGTGTAAAAGATAGAGACTTCAAACCAAAATGTGGTAGAGTGCAGATACAAATACATACGCACACATATTTTTATAGGTTTTGGTACCAGAAATGAATGGAGCACACAACCATTCTGTACACTAAATCCATCCTGGTTAAACTAAGCTCTGTTAATTTAAACCAGAGGATATAATACAGAGGGATGTTATTTGGGGCCAGTCTACACAATGAAAATAATCCTGGTAGAATATGAGAAGAATGTGATCTGGTCATACATGATTCAAATATATTGGTCCTAATTTGTGGAGTGGGAGTGCATTATCGAACATGTGTACATCCAGTTATTCACATGACAGCACATTTTGGCAGAAGGCAAGTGGATGGGAGTCTCTTCATCTGGAAGTCTCTTCACCTCCTGAGGTGAAGGCAATGAACATTCAAATACTTAATGTTATCTGGCTAGGAGGAACTATGCTGTGCATCAACTCCTTCCTCACTACACCCAGTTATTAACTCTTTCTGCCCTCATTAAACCTCCTGTCCTCATTAAGCCTATATACTTTTTCCTGAACAACAAGGAGAAATAAACATTTGCTTTCTCCCCAACACATACACACATACTTCATGTTCTGACTGGATGGATGGGGAGCAACCATCATCCATCTTCCCCCCTCCCAGCCCATGGCTCAGAAGACAACCCAGGGAGCCTTCTCGGTGACCTATTTAAGGCAGAGATCATATGACACTAGTGCAGTGGTTCCCAACCTGGGAGTCGGGACCCCTTTGGGGGTCGAAATACAATTTCCCAGGGGTCACCAGGGACCCCCCCCCCTCAGAGCACCACTTCCCAAACAAAGGGCTCCCAAGCTAGGCCCATTAGAGCAGCAGCCACCTCCAGACCCCTCCTCAGTTGCTTAGCAACTGCCCACAGAGTCCCCTTTCCTGCCTCTCTGGACAGGTTTCTTCAGAAAGGGCTGGCCATTGCCATCCTCTGAGGCTGAGAAAGTGTGGCTTCATGCCCAAGACTCAAGGCATACCTATCCTGGGGCTTTAGGGACAGGTTTCTTCAGAAGAGCTTTGCCTTTTCCTTCCTCTGAGGCTTTTTTTTTTTTTTTTGTGATTAATCACTACGCTTTACTTATGTTCAATGAAAATATGATTCATAAAACTAGCAAAATTAAAGTTATGAAGTAGGAACGAAAATAATTTTATGGTGGGGGTCACCACAACAGGAGAAACTGTATTAAAGGGTCGCGGCATTAGAAAGGTTGGGAACCACTGCACTAGTGGAAATAAGTGACAATGCAAGTTGAAGTGCATATGTCTTCCTAGCGTGTGGCCAACAGAATACTCATACATGTGAACAGGTAATAATGTTTGCAGTGAAGTACGGACAATTTAGGTGTGAAAATCTGCACAAGTTTGCATAGCACACTTACATGTAGACAGGCCACAGCTGTTGCTATTACTAAACTTTTGAAATTTTGAAATTATGTTTCAGATGCTTTTCATCTACTGAGAATCTCTCACATATTTACCAGTTGATCCAGAGTGATGTCCTATCCATCCCTAGATACAAAAAGCACTTGTCTTGCACTAAAATATTAAGGCTTTATATATAAAATCTTGACGCTGAAGATCACTTTCCAGAACCAAATGCTTAAAGGTCACTCTTGCTAACAACTTAATAAAATTCAAATTGCATTTCATAGTGGGTGCTAATGATTTGGCACTTTATATATAGTTAGAGGATTGTCTAATTCAAAGCAAATGTTTTCCAATTATTACTTGAAGGCTTCATTAGTTCCTGTGATTCCCTGTTGTATTTTGAGAGATTTGCTCAGGTGAAAACTTCCTGTTAGCTTTGCCTTGTTAGACACACAGTGAAACTAGACCTTGCAAGAGTGCTTATTCTGAACTAACAAATCACATAAGAACACTGAACAGAATGGATATTACAGTCACTTTGTTTCTGAACGGAATATTGAAGTAATTTCACCGACAAAAAGTGTGATTTTTCTCCTCTTAAAAATAATAAAATAAAACTTACTGTCAGTGAAAGCAATCTAATAATAAAAGTGTGGGGGGGGGGGGGGGGGTGGTTTCATCTGTTTGTCTCTGCCATAAGTGCAAAAATATAAAATCTAGACACCTGAAATGTGGCATGTATACTAAGAGTACTAATTAAAACATGTCTGTATTTATAGTATAGTACCACATTGTTTCACTAGGCCACTAGTGTCAGACTGATGACTCCTTTGATGACCAACCAAAAAATAACAAGATTACACATAAAACATTAGATTAAACAAGGGTCATTTTATTTGACCTCAAACCTATTTAAACTGCTCTTGGGGCTAAGCAATAAAGTGGGGGGGGAGAACCTGATGTGGGTCCAACTGAGGCCCAGGTGTCAACCTGTGACGTCCTTCCCTTGGATTAAACACCTGACACTAAGAGCAATTCAATATCATTGGTTGCTCCCCGGCTAGCAGTTTACTGGAAGTAAAGCAAGGGCACTTCCTCCTAGGTCTGTGGGTTTTACAGAAAAGAACAAAAACAAAAACAACAACAAAACCCTGATCAGCCCCAAGAGAAGACTATTCCTCTGACTCCCTAGCCCCGCAATTTGTGGAGGCAGTTTTATAGTCCAACCTTTCATCAAAAGTGTACACTGAAGTCTGATATGTTCCCCCAAAACTTGCCACAGACAAGGGACATGTTCCCACTTAGTCCCTTTCAGCCACCAGCCCAGCTAAAATGGCCCTCATCCCCTTTTTCAAATCTCTTAAGAATAAGATATTGGTTGCTTCCATGTGTTTACACTGTCTGCTTAATCTAGGGCCTATCTGGAACATTATGTCCTGGACTGGCCTCATGATGGCGACCACACACATTAAGCCAAAACTGGTACAACACCATGTTGTTTCCCTGAGTGCCAGTGCAGCCTCTCTGGCCAAGCAGTTCCCTGGGACAGCCTGCCTAGTGTATTGTCACTTCTGCTGAGATCATAACAGGGCACCCTGCCATGTCAGCAATAAGGAGGGGGTTGCTCTATGTTACCTCAGCAGAAAGGACAGTGCACTGGGCCAGCTTTATATGGAGCTCCTTCACAAGAGGAAGTAGCAGAGGTAGCTTGGAAAACAGGACAGCCACTTTCCCTTCACTGCTCAGCATAGGGAAGGAGGATGGTGTGGCTCTTGATGTATGAAAAATGGATTGGGCTAAATCAGCCCTGGTTCAGCTGTGCACATGGCAAAAACACCTGAGGCCACTCTAGGATTTCTGAGAAACACTGGACTTCCTCCAGCTTTGCTCAGTTTGGTTCAAAGATGGTTTAAATCCCCCCCCCCATGGACTCTCTCCAGACATAGCCATACATTGTAAAAACTGCCATCACCAGTTTCAGGGTGTGTTTGATATTTTTCCTTGGTGTAAACAACCCCCCTCTGAAATTGAAAGTTTGCTTAAGAGTTGGGGATAAGAAAACTTGAGGTTTGGCCCAAATCACTGCAATTCGCGTCACAGGGACGTAGCCAAGGGGGGGGTTCTTGGTGTCCGGGCCCCCCCTTCCATAAGAAAAATGAATGGTGTGTGCTGCTGCGCCGCCACGCCCAAGCCCCATTATAATGGTGGCACTTAGTCTGGAAACCCCCCCTTCCTAAAATCCTGACTACGTCCCTGCATGTCAGGTGATGCTGATCCAACTCAAAACCTTCCCATCTGTAACTAGAACAGAACAGTACAGTACAGGTCAACCTACAGTGTAATCTGACTTTCTTGTGAACATTTCCTATCTCCAAGTATGTATTTATGTTTATATATGCATCTTTTTTCATGCCTCTATGCATACATGTAGAGAGAGAGAATGAGAACTCCTTATAGATGGTAGAACCACTTTTTCTTTCAGGTATCAAGCTTCCATTTATCTAAGAGTAGGCCAACTGAACTCCCATTTGAATAATAATGTATAATATTGCACTATTATGTTTTCTTTTTCAAAGAAATGCAAATTTATGGCAAAGACTGTAAGTTTTATTTATCTATTCAGTGTCAATTTGTCCTCTAGTTCATTTTTACAAACAGAAGGAAACAGGAAAAAATATTGGGAGGGGGATTTAATTCTGGCTATTACTATATAGTATCACCAATAATATAAACATTTTAAAAAGGTTTTGTTTGTTTGTTTGTTTGTTTGGCATATGATATAAAGATTTCCTCCCCTACATATCTTATGTTTGTTTGGCATATGATACAAAGATTTCCTCCCCTACATATCTTCAGTCATGTTACAGAAACTCACCCTGAGTCAAATCAGTGTTTGTTCCCATTTTGCAGCTAAAATGTGTCTCCAGTTGTAAGGTTTAGATACTGCTGGTTTTGTCTTTGTCACCCATTCCTACCTGCCCTGACCAACTCCAGGTAAAAAAGATTCTGGAGCAATAGAGCGTGCCTAAAGAATATGTAGCTGTAATTTCTGCACAACTCACACCAGGAGTGTGGAAAGTGCAACATGCTGGCCATAAGAAATACCCTCCCAAACCCTCAGATTTAAAAGTTAGTGCTGAATTACAGTTGTTACATCTTCTCTCCACTTATTCTGATCTACTCCTATTTGACAGATAAATACCACATGGCCCTTTCCATGACAGGATCAGGCCTTGAATTTGCTGCATTAAAAATGGAGCAAATCATGCTTTAGTTCAAATTGGGGAGGAGAGTTAAAAGACCACAATCCTCAAAGCATCTATTCAAGCCAGAAATAACCTACAGTTTTAAAAATTCAAATGCAGGGATACTGACAGATTGGAGAGGATTTTTAGCAAGCATAACTGCTGTTCAATGATTTGTGATCAAGTGAGGATGTCCTGGACAGGGCATGACATACGAAAGAAACATTTAATTAAATTCCATCAATCTATCGGATAGCTGTTATGCCGGTTGGTTTTTATTGCTCCTATGTCTGCCGACAATCCTCTGCCTGTATTTTTTGGGAGGCGTATGTATTTGAAAGTGATGCTTGTTCTTCAGTGGTGTGTCATGGGGAAACAATCACTACTCTTCTGAATTCACTTTCATTGTCAGGATTGCCTCAAGGGGTAGCACTTGGCAGTTGGAGAGGAGGTGAGATTTCTTGCCTGTGAAGAGCTTGTCTTAAGATGGAAGACCTTCTTGGACAAAATCTTTGCTTCCAGGGAGAGATGTGGAGGGCAAGAGTCAGACACTTGACAAAACATTTCCTTTGAGGAAATATATTGTTACCTCAGGACATGTTTGCTTGATTTGGACAAGCCTGAGGCAAAACATTGTTCATAGCTGTAGTCCAAAACTGATGCTCCGTGCCTCAGTCTTTCTTATCTGTGCTGTTTCACCTTTACAGGGAAAATTAATAGATTTCCTTTCAGCATTTTATTCTTCTGACAAATGTAGGATTTTTGCTGCTCTGTTTTCTACAAATTGGATTGATTAGGCAATCTGAAATGGCTGTGTGGTGGATGCTACAGGGCATGGCCGGAAAACTTTCCTGAAAATTATAAATGGAAAATGCTACTACAGTGAATATGTGCATATTATTGCTAAATAACCAGGTACTAGCTAGTGGATCACACATCCAAAAAGCCCTACTATGTGTATTTGATAGTAACTAATAAAAAAAGATGTTGGAGTGAACTACATAGAAGTACTTTTTCTTCTCTCTATTTCTTTCTGCCCAATCCAAAAAAAACATTACACACCGTGCTAATATTCACTCACCCTCTACCATGGCAAAGAAATAAGGGGGTCATGGATCTTACTTTAAAAAGAGAATCCTATAATTAAAGGTATTTTCTATTTGAAGACTTGTCTAATTTTTGTCTAGTGAATTTTTTTTTTAAAGTAAGAAAAGTTTTGGTTTTTTTTAAAGTAAGGAGTCCTGGACCATTTAATCCTATCAGCAGTTAGCACCTGGCCAGCAAACTGAGGATGCAGAGAAGTCTTCTGGTCCCATAAAATTAAAAATAAATAAATATCCAATGAAAAGCCCATTGCGGATGCACAGTAAAATTAAGGAGGGTGAAAAGCAAAAGAAAAAAAGAGCATGTGTCAAGAATGGAATAAAGGATGAATAATCAAAGAAGAACACAGATGTGTAACCCAAGAGTGCAAGAATAGAAAAAGGAAAGCTAAAGCTCAGAACAAGCTGATACTGGCTCGGGAAGTAAGAAGCAAGAAAAGAGTCTTTTCTACCCAATATGTTCTGAGTCCTAATGGATCAAATGCCTCAGCGAAATCTTAAAAATGGATTTCCCATGTCCCATCCCCACTCTCTAAGAGCTACATTCTGCTAGAACCATTTCTATCTCTCTTTTTTTGCAGCACTCTTTTCTCCTTATAAAGGTGAAGCTATGGTCTCTTACAGACTGCCAAAATAAAGCTGCTTCGGGTCTCTTTGGAGGTATGCTGTTTAAATGATGCATGCACCCTAAGAATCTGGAAGCTGCGCCAAAGCTGCACTCCAGTGCTTAGGAATGGAGTGTGGCTTTGGCGCGACCTCCGGACTCTTAGGACCCATGCGTCATTGAAATAGCATACCTCCAAAAAGACTCGAAGCAGCTTTATTTTGGCAGTCTGTAACAGGCCTGTGTGTCCAATTTGACACACTTCTTTCCTTTTCTATATGTGGCCTTATCCAATCCACCTAGGTTCTATTCCAACTAGCATTCATAGGTGGGGGATAAACCACATTGCATGTCCTCTCCAAGACCTAACACAAATCTTTACCTGTAGCACAGAAGCAGCGATATGTATGCATTCCTTATACAAATTATGTGGAATCATGGGGCCTGTATGCACAAATGTGAGCAGTAGAATAAACTGTCTTGGAGTTGGTGGTCTCTCCATCTTTGGAGGTCTGTAAACAGAGGCTGGATGGGCAACTTTCAAGAGTGCTTTAGTTATATATTCCTGTATGGCAGTATGATGGCCACAGCAGCGAAAAGACCCACAACAACAAGCTACACAAGCAATTGGCATATAGTTTCTTTTAAAAAAATCTTTTTTTAGAAATTAAAATTTAAATAATAAACCAACACTGAAATACACATAAAATCTCAACTATACCCAAACTAACAACAATAAAAAACCCTCAGCTAAATAAAATTAAACTGAATTAAACATACTCCCCTCCTCAATCTCTCCAATGCCTACCTCTCATAAAACTATGAACCTTATCGCACTCACAGTTTTCCCGTTCCGTTCCTGTAAAAAGGCGGACAAATCAGGAAACGGGCTGAACCG
>NC_056525.1:160992137-161052587 GCF_019175285.1 Sceloporus undulatus
CTGACGACGAACGCTATCACATTAAGTCATCTTATCGTTATGTGAACGCGAAAAGAACGATCGCTATCGCACACCGCTAATGGAGAAAACGACCTGTTGTCATTTTTGGACCTCGCTGTGTATGGATATCACCGCACAGCCAGGTCCCATCCAGATGACGCCCCGACCATCCCCTGTCTTTGCGTATGCACGGTTTACATTTATTCCTGGGTTTAGTGGATAATTAAGGCATACCTACCTTTGTGTTGCCATAATTGTCCTCTATTACCAGGGATAAAATGTAGAACAAACTGTAGGACAAATACAGCACAAAACTAAGCCCAAAATGTAGGATGTTTCAGAAAAAGGTCCAACATTTTTGGCTTACTTTTGTCCTACATTTGTCCTACAGTTTGGTCTAAAATTTGTCCTACATTTCCCAAATGGTAAAAGAGAAAATTATTCCAAACCTACCATACCCACCTGAAAACTTTTTTCTGGTATCAAACACTGTTTCCTGCTTTATTTTTCATATAGAGACATGTCTAGATGTTCTATAATTTTGAGGAATGAAAGTTGTTAAAACATCTTGCAAGGGAACCTGGTAAAGGAAAGATATCATGATGTAGGGATCAGACGGGGATGCAATTGGAATGCCTAGGATATCGCACACAGATGATTTTCCGTTCTCATGACATTTACTGGTGAGGGAGGACGGAAGAGAATCGTCGGGGACATTTTACACGAACAGAATGGAACGGGAACCCATTGCAAACGTCTCGGTAACGAGGCTATGTGATAAAATCAGTTCCGTTCTGTTACCATTGAGACCTCGGAACGTTTACAAACATGTGTGCGATAAACTTCTATATCTATTATAATCAATAAAAACTCAACATAAACTTGAATTAACACAAATTAAAATTGACTTCTCACCTCCCAAGCCCCAAAATATTAGTAACCAATATCTTAAATGTCTCAATAATACTAACTCATTTTTATTTCACTTCTAACCTAAAACATGTAAACAAAATGGTTTCAAATTTCCAAATTCAAAACAAAAATCTTCCCTTATTTCTTCTTCATATAAGTCAAAAATAAGTTCCAGTCTTTAAAATAATATCCAACTTTAATCAGCATCACAAGTTTGTCCATCACAGCCAACACAAGTACTTTAACAATCTTGTCTAGTCTGGGAAGCAATCCATTTGGCATACCATAAAAAGGTGTGTCAACCAAATCTAAAATTACAACCTTCTAATTTAAATAGTCTGTCATTTTTAAATGTTACTTATTCTTTTAACCAAACTGAAGAACAGATAGCATAGTATAACTTCAAGTTTAGTAATCAGAGGCCACCTCTTTCTTTAGAATCTTTTAATTTTAATCTAATTCTTATTTTCTTAGGCCCTGTACAGACCAATGCAAAGCATCTATCTGGGACCGATTTTAAAGTTTTGTAGGGCTGGGCGTACGCATGTGCCCAGCCCAGGCCCACAACGAACTCCAACTCCTAGAATTCCATAGCCTTGAGCCAGGGCAGTCAAAGCAGTGCCAAACCGGGTTATTTCTCCAGTATGGATGCAGCCCAAAATGCCGTTCATTTTTAAAGCAGTAAAATGTTGCCCTTGCCATGGCAGCAGCAGCAGATTTTCCATGTTTTTTTGGTGCAGCACATCTAAATGCTGCACCAAAGAAGTGGTGTAATGCTGCCCACCATGTGATCAGTTGGTCAATATGACACCGGCATTGGGAGGAGTCAGGGCATGTGGTTACCATGTCCCCACTCTGCCCCAATGCTGGCATTTTATGCCACTCTGCTTCATAGTCTCAGCTTCAAAGGAGGTATCCAAGACACTGAACCCTCTCTTGAAAAAAAATTCAGCAACCACTACTATTCCTTAAATTTCAGACAAAATCCAAAGTGGATTCATGCTCTATCAGCCACCACTTTACAAACAATAGATTTTAACATAAAATTCTAAAACTGGGTATCTGAGCTTCATAAAGTCCCATTCGAAGGTGGCCAACTTTTACTAATATCTTATGAATAAGGATTGCAGAATCTGAGAAAGAAACAGTTAATTCAGGTTCATCCATGAAAGAGATTTCCATAAAAACTACCTGTTGTACTTGGAATTTGTAAATTCCTGAGAACCAGAAACCCTTGGCAAAGTACTGAAAGTCATGCAGAGACCACCAACAGATCCTAATCTACCTTCTGCTGGCCCCTGTACTGGATCACCATTCCAATAATGTTCCATACTGTGATTCTGTAATAAAAACCCCACCAGACCCATACATTGGAAATCCTCATTCATGAAGAGTTTGACAGCAAGGTGAAAGTTTGTGGTGCAAAGAAAAGGTTGAAATAATACAATTCTGTTGTTGACCTCAGCAGCAGTGAGACTTCAATTCTCTGTAGCCATCAATAAAGTCTTTTTAATTGACATGATTGCATTAATATGAAGTATTTGCACGGGTATCCCATACAAAAGCTTGACAGCAAGCACAAGGGGGGGGGATTGCTCTGATAGCAAGAGAACAGAACTGTACTCTGTGACACATGATTGGAAAGGATAGCTATAAACTGATGCTCTTTTTTCCAACCTGTTTTTTGGCTCCAGGAAAGAAAAGCTTCAGATTAAGCATTTTAAATCCAAGCATGTGCCACTCAGTAGTGCCTTGAATTTCCCGTTCTGCTTTTTAAAATTCTTCAGGAAGAACTAGTCAAAGCTTGTTCTTTTGTTTGTGTGATAGGTCACATCCTGTTTGCTCTGGATGTGGCTGTATGCGAGTGTGTGTGTGTGTGTGTGTGTGTGATGGAATTCAGGTGTTTCCTGTTATTGTTGCCTTCTCGGGAGACAGATGACCAAAGTCCTGTCCAGCTTCCTGAATGCCATCTCCTCTGACACTTCCATGATTTCAGTAAGACCTTTGACAAAACCTTTGGCAAGATGATATTCTTGCAACAACAACAACAACAACAAAGCTACTAAAATGTTGGCTAGACAATGCAAATGTTATGTAGATCTCTACTTGGTTGACTCACCAAACCCAGTGAGCACTCACCAATGGCTTATTTTCATCCTGGAGAGAAATGACTGGTGAGATGACACAAGGGCCCAGTGCTATTCAATATCTTTATCAATTACTTGGATAATAGAATAAAGGACATGCTTGTCAAATATGTAGATGACACCAAATTAGGAGGGGTAGCCAATGCCCTGGAGGATAGTATCAGAATTCAAAATAATAATAGTTTAGAAAGCTGGGCCAAAACTAACAAAATGAATCTCAACAGAAAGAAATGCAAGGTACTAAACTTGAACAGTAAAAATGAAATGCACAGATATAGGATGGGTGATATCTGGCTTGACACCAGGGTCAAAATCATTGAGCCTTTGGGTTTACCAAGAAAAGTGGCCACCTAGATCCCCTGTTCCCTCTGAGCTTAGTTACAATCTCCACAAACTGGAGTACAAGGTGAAAGAAACGACTCATTATTTGTCATTAATTCTTTTCTATCAAAGCAGAAGTATAAATGTGGCTCTATATTTGTATCTTTAGTGTGGTACAGACGACGTGAAAGCGCCGTGCTTGCATAGTACTAGCGTTAAGAGACCATGCAGCAACTGCACAGTCCCTAACCTTAGTACGTGCTGGCACCATAACAATGGCAGTGCCCTGTGTACACGGGTGCCACCATTGTTACATAAGCATCACACGGTGTCCGCAAATTGATGCTCAGTGCTTACATAATGAGGGTGCCAGTGGCACACTTGTTACACCACCCCTGTGGCTTTAAAAGAACCCACTTTTCACAGGTTCTTTTTCCTGTAGAGGGAAGCTGCACGGTTTGGCAGCTGTGGCTTCCCTCCGGAGGAAAAAAGGCCACTGCCGCTCCAGACATATTGTGAAGTAAATACCGGGCCTTGTAAGATATATTTTCACACTTTCTTCAGTGTTACAATTTTAGTTAATTTTACAGTTACAAGTATATGGTCTCACTGTGTCAGAGATTCCAAGGTTTGCCTTATACTAGTACCTTATATCTTGCTCTGGGTATTGAAGTATCAACAATGTTATAGGAAAACAGTGTGTTTGTGTCATAAAAAGCAATTAGCTATCACTACAGTTAAAGTATTTAATTCCCATTTTTCAAGTGCAATTAAATAATCACATTTTAGTTACTTTTTAAAAATCTAGTAGCTACAGACCAGTAGCTTGAAGCATAGAGATTTTAAAATAATGTACACTTCCAAATAATAATAATAATAACAAAGAAAACCCCTCTTTACTTGCAGTTGAAAAATGGGAACTAAATACTTTAGCTATAGTAATAAGTAAGTGGTTTTTGGAGAGAGGAGAAATCCATAGGCTAAGTCCAGTTCCTGATCCCAACTGGAGTAGACTCATTGAATCATTTGGATTTACATAAGTGCTGAATATTTACCCTTTAGCAATTGGTTTAATGAGTTGATTCTAATTGGGATGAACAATTGGATGTAGGCCTATAGCCATAACTAATTACTTTTTAAAAAAAATATTTCTGAGCTAAAGGAGAAAATGAATTTTCCCAGAAACAATATACTGTACATATACTCATTGTTGAAAGCTATCCTTATCATTTTGCAAAGTGTTCAGCTTGGATTGGTTTTAAATGGGCAATTTAAAAAAAATGTACTAGGCCAAGCTAGAGGTTTTTTTTTAACTGGACAGAATTGGTCTGTTTATATGGGTGGTCACAGTTGCCAGAGTTTCTGAAGTCTCCCGAGGCTATGGGAGACTTTATGGTTAGCATCTCCACACAAAAGTTTACCAACACACCCCTAGCTTTCATGTTGCAATATGGAGATTGCAAAGGTGGCTTCCATTACAGACTTGAGAAATACATCCTTTGTGTAGCCCTGACAATTTAGTATGTATTCATCTTATGGTTGCCAGTTCAAGATCGTTCCAGGTCCTAAGATGTAGAGGCAGCCTGAGGTGATGTCATTATGCGTTATGCATTAAGTACCAACCACAGTTGCTTGCATCTTCTCATTCAAACACAAACACACACACACACAGAGAGAGAGAGAGAGAGAGAGAGAGAGAGAGAGAGACCAACCATATTTTCAGTTTTACTGAACTGGAGATTTGCTCCTAGCCTTTTCCCCTTGGCTGTAGCTGAGCTCGACAAATAAGCAAATTTGCATTCTCATTATTCATCTGGAGATAAACCACAAAATCTAGGGACTCAGGGCCCAAGATCTTGCAACCCTAGTTCATCTTTAAGTGAATTCTATCCCATTTCTAATTTAATGTGTGGTTTTAAAAACAAAAAAAAACAAAAACTTACCATGCTTATCTCTATTGAAATTTGTATTGTTGGATATATTTCTTTTTTAAAAAAAATCAAGCCATTTCTAAGTTCTCCTTATGTATGCATTTCTAAATGTACCTTTTTGCTATAAAATACACATTTCTGGAATGTGTTTTATTTACAAGATGAAAACTGCATAGTAAAATTGAAATAAGTTTGAAACTCCAAAAGATAATTACATTCTAACTCACACATCCCACTGGAGAGATTCAGATCATGTCAGTTCACACCCAAATTCACAAAGAACAAATTCCTCAAGTATTTCTACTTACCAGACTATATAAGAAATGTGAACTTCATCTGTGTGAAGTACTTCAAACTCCCTAAAGTGCAGGATAAATTGTAAGCATTCTTAACTACAGATGTACTGTTGAGCTCAGATACTCTTCTTGGAGAATCATCCAATCTTCTTCTTTCTTTTTAATCAAACCATTACAAGAGAAAGCGCTTTGCTCATATAAGGTACGGCTCTCTCTTTTTTCTTTTTTTAAAAGTGACTTCCTAATAAATACTTCAGCCTGAACCATCACCATCAGTCTGGGATCTTTATCACAGGATTTTTATTCTTTTTTGATATTGTTTTAAGTATCAAAGTCAAAGCAATCACGAAAAGCTTTTGTTTTACTGGCAAACTTTAGGCTTGCTGATTAAGTTGCAAAGGGCATTTTTAGACAACAATGTCTGCAAGAATTTGAAAAAGCCATCTTGGGTTATTTAAAGAGAAGTCTCTCCACTTTCTTAGCTAGTTTTATAAAAGTCCTTTAGAAATAAAATAAAAACTAAAAGAGAACAGAAAAGGACAAGAAACCTTCTAATCAAAATTCATGTGTTTGTGAAAGTGACTTTGATAACAGAGTCTGGGAAGATGAGTTCTTAGATGTGGACGACCTTATGGGAACCCCACACTGTCTCTGACGTGTTCTTTAACATTGTTTGTGTCTTATTTTTCAGTCTCTTACTTGGCTGATGGCAGGAAGAAGCTGGCAGGTGGTGGCTGAAGGCCTCCTTGAAGATTGGCTGGACTCACAGGAATGCCACTGCCTGCTGCTTTATTTTCCTATTGGCTGGCTATTATTAAAGTTAACAAGGCAACAATAGAAAACCAATACGAAAACCTTGTAGGAAGCTGATTTTTCATTGTCAGCAGCTGCATGTCCTATACCTGCTGCTATTTCATTCTTTTTCTCCTTACCAATTAATCCCTGCAAAGTAAGCAGTGGCACTGTTAATTTTTTCTTGTCTTCATTTCAGACTCAGTGTACATTTTACAGGGTAGAATGGCATACTGAGAGTTTTCCTTTGCTTTGGGTTATTATATAGTTGTTTAAAGTAAGCCATGGTAGAAACTCTGAATTTCAATAACTCTACTGGGATGGAGAAGAATTAACCAGGATGTGAGTGGGCATGAGGAGAATGACATAACATAGCTTTAGCAAACACGCAAAGGTGTTGGTTATTACCTATAAAGCCCTATATGGCTTGGGCCTGAGTTACTTGAGGGACCGCATCTCCCCATATAATTCACCCCACACATTCAGGACGTCCGGGAAGAACTTGTTGGAAATTCCATCTTCCAAACATGTTTCTACATCCCAGATGGCCTATTCAGTGGCGGCCCCACAAATCTGGAATGGTCTTCCCGAGGAGCTCTGTCTTGTGACCTCCCTGGTAACATTTAAAAAGAGGCTCAAAACCTTCCTCTTCTGTCAAGTCTTCCCCCCTGTAAAATCAAGCTGTGTATTCCCGTTCCCATCGATTCTCTGCCTTACCCTGTTGAATGATTGGTGCTTTCTGCACCGCCATTTGGGACGTCCTCCGGACGTCCCATTTTAAAAAAGGGGCATCTCTTATAGACGCCCCTGGGCCTAGTACGGACTCCGTCCGTACAAGATGGCGCCGGCCCTTCTACATGGCCGGCACCATCTTTGCGTATCAGACGCTGAGCGTCCGTACGCATCGCGCCGCTTGTGACGTAGCGAACGCGCCCCTGGCGCCTCGCTACGTCGCAAACGCGACGGAAAAAGAAGCTCCATTTTGGAGCTTCTTTTTCGGTCCGCGCGGGAGTCGGGCCGTCTGAAGGCTCCAGCTCCCCCGCGGACCTACTGGCGGCGGCGGCAGACCGCCGCAAAGCGGCGGTCTGTACCCCGCCATAGTGTTCAGACTTTGTATAATTTGTATTAGTGGATTTTATCTATTTTTATGAGATGTTTTTAATGGTTTTATATGGTCTGTAAACCGCTTTGATCTATGGAAAAGCGGTATACAAATAAAAATTATTATTATTATTATTATTATTATTATTATTACTATTATCATCATCTTGTAGTTCAACTTTAGATAGCAAGTAGCTCAGGACAAGGATCTTTCTTGCCTGTGTTAAGGAGTAACCTTAATACTAAAGTCAGTGAATAACAGCAACAACAACAACAACAACAACAACAATGCTTATTATAGTGCTCTCAAGTGCCTAGTAGGCATTACTTCAGTAAACCTTAAGCAAGGTCAGTGTTGCTAACCCTATAGCACAGGTAAGGGTAGAGAGTTAGGAACTGATGCTGAAATATTCTGTCTTGCCCAAGGCCACTTAGTGAATTCATGGAATGGGAGCCATAAAAACTGTGAACTTTTCGGTTCATTGTCTCTTGTAAACATTTTTTTTAAATGTATTTTTAGCAGAAGATCTGTGGCTTCTTGCAATTGGTGTGGTGGTAGTTTTTAAGAAAACGATATAACTCGCTTTATTCAGTTTCCTTTCACTTTCACCACTTCCACCTGTCTACTGACTCACTTGTCTATCTTATGTATAGATTATTTTAGTTATTTGTCTTATTCACATCTTGCCTTCCAACTGAGGAGCTCAAGGCAGGCTGCACTGGTTTACCTCTTCCTCTTCCTACCCTACCACAACCCTGTAAGATAGATTTGTCTGAAAGATACTGTCTAGTCTAGAGTACTCACAACATGCCCCCGAGTCACCAGGAAGCCACACCAGCTTCCAAGCAACTTGGGGATGTGGCATTCGGACACCACTTACCCCACAATTTATCATTCAGATAAATACAAGATAAAATCAAGAAATATGGCATGGGGAAGAACCATATCTTACCATGTATTTTTCACTGTCTCTTATTTTATGGAACTTGTAGCAGTGAGGCTTCTAACAGTCCACAAGGCCAACTGCCATTTTGTTTTTCTTCCTGAAAAACTGCAGTGAGAGCTCGAAAAATCACTTTTCCACTCATTGCCACTGGAAATTTCACCCTCATTTGCACTGTCCTTCCAAGGATGACATTGTATAATTGTTTACTTAGGACATATCAGCAAAAGCTTTGAGAGCCAGTGTTCATGTAACATTACATAACTAATTTGTCATTATGGTATTTTAAAAACAGCTCTCAGAAGTGTATGAGATCATGCCTGAAACTAAATAAAATATGCTACCCACTTGCAGAAGCAAGGTAGATTGGCAGAGTTGTTTTTTTTTTTTAAACTTTGACACTGGTGAGGTAGCATCATTGTCCACTACACACAAGAGAAGAAGGGTAGCTTGGGTGATCAGGACATTCTGCATGGCACATACAACTCTGCCCTCCAACAGAGGAAAATGGCTATGGGACTGAAGAGAAAAGATCAGACAGCTGCTAATGTTGCCATATACAAACAGCATCTCCACTTGAGGTGATTATCTCATTCTGCAGGACAGAACCAGCCCTATTGGGACTGCAGTGAGAAAAAAGGTTTTCTTAAAGGCTATTTTCCCTTCATGTTTCCTACAAATAATTTTATACTTTCCCAAAGCTTGCTTTGATACCAAATGAGAGTGTATCTCCCAACATTATTTTAAGGTGGGGAGGGATTGCATCATTATCACTAGCATGGATTTTAAACTCTGAGGAAGTAGATGTATAGGCAGAGCCCTCCCTCCATGGCAACTGTCATCTTCTGGCCTGGGAGGGAATGAAAAGGCTGGCCCATCTCCATCAGGGCTAGCTCAAGAAGAAGAGTGTATTTTTATTTTTATGTATTTTATATTTATGTATTTTTTTTAATGTAACCCACCCGGATTCCTTGTGTTTGGGCAGGCTATAAATAAATCATTTATTATTATTATTATTATTATTATTATTATTATTATTATTATTACAAAAACTTACGCTATCAAGTTCTTTCTTTCTCCCAGTGACTCTGAAAGGTGCCACAAGATCCCTTTGCATATGGAATTTAAAAGCTTCTGTAATTGTTCTATACTATTCCATGACAGCGGCTATTTGTACAGGCCCAGTTCAATATATTTTGCTGCTCGAGGCAGAGCATGAAGTTGAGCCCCTGCACACACAAAAATGCACACACAGAGACAGACAGCCAAGGTATTTAGAACCTAAAGCACAAAATCCTGCCACTACTCCTCTCCACCCCTATTTGTTGATGTTCTGTGCTTTCAAGTGATTTCCGACTTATGGAAAACATACCCTGGGGCAATCTTGGTAAAATTTATTCAGAGGTGCTTGGCCATTGCCTTCCTCTGAGGCTGAGAGAGAGTGATTTGTCCAAGGTCACCCAATGGATTTCCATGGGGGTGTAAGGATTTAAACCCCAGTCTCCCAAGGTCCTAGTCCAACATTCAGATCACTATAGTACACTGGCTCCCTCCCATAACTAGCAGGTGGGGGGAAAGGGAAGTAGTGAAGTCACTAGGGGTTGTGGGGCTGTTGACCACATCGGGTGACACAAGGGGGGGGTGACATTTGGTTTGGTCCTCCTCCTGCTGTGTGTGGATGCTTCTGCCAGCACTCACCCCTTCTCTGCTGCTGCCCTAGCTCTGCCAAAGGATTGAGACAGCAGAGAAGGAGGGGCGAGTGACAGTGTGCATGCCTGTCCCCTTCCCTGTTGCTTGGCTAGCTTGCTCAATCAAGCTACCCAGAGCAATGGAGTAGGAGGGTGAAAGTACACCTGCCCCCCCACCTTCATTGTTAGCCAGAGGAGCCAGGAAAGGCACATGCATGTGCACACATTCCTCCTCCTCCTCCAGCTGTGAGTTGGAAAAAGTACTTTCCTTCCCTGCCCCGTGCCATCTACTCTTGAGCAGAGTGGTCCAGGACACTGACACAAGGGGCACTCTTTTGTCCATGTCCCCTGGAAGCCCTGACCCCCCAAGCCAGGTGACACTCCAGGCAGTGACAGCACTAAAATGAAGCAAGGTATTAGTTATTTAAACTACCTAAAGATAATTTAATTATTTTTAATGACACACCCCCATAGCTGGCAGTAAAAATACATTAATGATAGTTTAAATAACTAACATTTTGCTTCTCTTTCAGTGAAATCTGTGGTCTGCTGTTGAAGCAGTTGCTCACTCCTCCTTTTAGTTAGGAACAACCCGATATTTATAATGGGAAGTGAAAATGGGAGACTTCGGTTCTGCAAAATTTGTACCAGGTGATTCAAAAAGAATGGTTCAAAAGTAAAGCTGTTCCCATTTGGTTTTGCACCGTTCTTTTTAATCACTCTCTATATTTAATGTAATGTGGTTTGGGCTGATGGAGAAAGTTTCATTCATTTTGGATCTATTTGTACTACATGGACCTCAGATACAAATGAATGGTGACTGCTTTAGAAACACCAAAAATAATTAGTGAACACTCTCTCTTTCTCTTTCTCTTTTTGGTCTTAATGATTCTTTGCTATACTTCATTAATAGCTCTCATTACTCATCACTGTCTGCCATGCAAAAGGCAATTGCACACAGTGTTGTGTATTTTTCTGTAATAGTTCATGCTGAGTCAACACCTCATTCAGTGTCATTTATGTAGTTTTTATAATGAGCTCCTAAAATAAACATAGAGACAATTAACTTTATGCATATGACAGCTTATTCATGCTCAGTGCATAAGCAGTCAGGTAAGAAGCAAAGGGGCTTGGCAGACTTTAACAGACAATTGTTAGTCTCCAATTACTCTGTTGGGTACATGGCAGCTCTAGAGACTCAGGATGGACTTGGACGAGATGTTATTCTTCCTGTTAATTTGCTAGAAACTATGTTTTACCTTTTATGTTACTCAGTCACAAAAGCTGAGCACTTAATGGAATTGAGAGGCAGTCACTGGGAGGTAAACAACTGATAAGGCCTATTTCCTTCATGTCTTGTCAGTGGGCTTCTCACAAGTATTTTTTTGGCCAAGGTAAGGAACTAAATTCTGGACTAGATTGACTTTTTGTCTGATCCAGCTTGAATATTCCTGTGTTCTTAATTGAATGGAAAATTGATACTGATGAGATCCTCATGGGTGATTCCTGCTACAAAGGACAGTGTAACTGGGCTGGGATAGCTACAGAAACTGCTGCTGATTCAATTAATGCACCAAGTGAATTTGGGGCTTCTTCTCTTTTGCAGTAGAATGCTGCATGCCAAAAAGTGTCATAGCTGAATAAACAGGCAGTATCTGATATCAAACAGTATGGGGCCAGGAACTATAAACCAAAGCAGGGAAGTTGCAAGATACCTGAGCCCAGGATTGTAAATCACAGAGTCCTATCTCACAAGTTTATTTCCAGCAGAGCAAATGGGAAAGGTCATTGACTTATTAAGCCTACAAACACACCTCCACCCAATTTGCAGACCATAGGCGCTCTACAGAGCACCCAAAAAGGGCACTCTGCTGGTGCCCATGTTTGCTGCACGATGGAGCCACAGAGGACAAACCGCGCAGCTCTCCCGTGCAGCAAAAAGAACCCGCAAAAAGCTGCACTTGCAGCATCACAACCACGCTGTGACGTGTGGACACTAAGCGTCCATCATGTCAAAATGGCGGCACCCATGTGTATAGGACGCTGCCATTTTGATGTCCCCAGTACGTACTAGGGGTGAGACCTGATTGGATGCTGCGTCCTCGACCAACCCCTAGTACGTACTGAGGGCAGAGCAAAGGCCTGTCTGTAACGGACCCATATTTCAAGAGGCTCTTTCCCAGCTGCATGTGGGTAGCCTTTCATTTTGCCCAGGGTGGGGAACTGAGTTTGTGTGAAAACCTTTCCCTTTGTCAAGGACTCAATGCAATCTCTTCTACCTTCTCTTCCTCTGGAGTACTCAGACGTCTCTTGGGCTGAGCATGGCCTGACTGTGGTAGGTCTGTTTTGTCTTCCAAAGCCAAACTCTCGAGGGGAGGAGGAACATGACAGGTAGATCTGTTTCCTCTTCTGATTCTGAGCTATCAAGGGGGGTGAGGGGAATTATATTTCTCTGTTGAAACAACTGAAGAATTTTTAAGAGAAGCAACTAAAAATGTTTATAAGATACCAACATTTCTCATGGGATTTCAGCACATCCCTAATAACAGAAGCTGGCTCATATATGCATGTGTATTTATTGCCTGTGTCACCCATAATTATGTGTTTGAATGCTGGCAGTTGAGCCTGTGAATTGACTCATTTGAATGGCATGGCCTTAGAAGTGGCATGAATGTTCTCTCCACATTTTGTGATATGTGATAACCCATTCATACATACAAATCCCTGCATGACATTGCAATCATTAAGCCACCATACACCATTGTAGTCATTAAGTCGTGATGGGCTAACTTGAGTGGAGAAGATGATGACTAGGACTGAGAAAATGGCCTCCTAAAGTCACCATCTTATTGACGAGTAGTGAAATTGCAGTGTGTATGTATGAGTGTTTATTTCCATGTGTTTTCAAAGAGAGGCCATCAAAGCAGAGCTTTTCTTTTTTGGAAGAACAAGCATTTTGACTTGAAGTACAGTTCCATGGAGTAATTTAAGTTTGCCAGAGTTTCAGCCTTTGCTAAGGAAACGAAAACTATTGAATATCAAAAATGTCAATGTCAAGCTTGTTAGGGTCTAGCTTTAAATTAGCAGAGTAGCAGAAATGTGCTCTTGTCTAACTATGCTTTCCTAAGAACTGAGACTGACTCCACAAAACAGCAAACATGTAGTTTGTAGTTTAAAACAAAAGTTTACTAATGGCATTACTCTAATTTATATAGAAGCTATATCCTAATCTAAATGCTAGGGTCCTGTGAGGGCACCCACAAATTAATATGTTTATAGGAGAATTTTAATAATAGCTCAAATGAGAGTTGTAGTACAGCTGTGGTAACAGGCAGCCCAGGATAACCATCCAATGTATACCAAGTCCAAATCACACAGAACTCCAAATGCAATTCAAGATTCATTGTAGTGTATTTAAGGGAATGAACAACATACACACAAAAAACATGCATTCACACATACACAAACAAACAAACAAGCTTCATTTATGTACGGCTTCATACTGCGTAAGCAGTGTCTAAGCAGTTTACAACTGTAAGCTAATTAACAAGAGCTAAGAAATCAAAGTTGTGTGAGGTGAATAGAATGAGGCCTTGTTAATGGCAATACTTACCAATGATGAGGCTTGCTTCAAATGGTAAGGACAGAAATGGACTCAAGTAGTTACCTGGAAACATAGGCTGCAGCTGATTACTGGGGGAATTTAGAGGATAACCAACAGCATGTCAGTTTGAAGTCAACTAAATCCAAAGAACTGGATCCTAGAGGACAACATTTATATGGTGAAAAGTTTTAATGGCAGAAATCAAAGACTTGGAATAATTAACTATGCCAAATGGTTTTCCAGGAAGGAATATTAAATGGGAGTTGCAGTGGATGTGTCCATGAGTGTTTGGACAAAAGATTGATGGCTTCAGCAAATGTTCTCAAACCAAGTGCTGAGAGTTGTGAATTTCCAGAGATAGGTGTTACTTCCTAAGACAAATGGCAAACTCACACTTTAGTAAGAGTCTTATCTTTACAGATGCCATCATCTTCCGTTGCTATACTCCCCATCAACTCCCTTGTTGATCAAAATGATTATGCTGATGTCTTTGGGTGATATATTGTGATGTGCATCCAGAGCACTCCCTGGCTAGCTCCAAATAGTCTAGGGGGTCAGCTGCCTCTTCTGGGGCAATCGTAGTTCATTCACCACTCACCTTCCATCAGAGTCCCTTTTTAATATAAAGTTGATATCAAATATATTTGAGGGTCCAAATGTGGGCTAACACCAATTAATGGAAGATACCTCTAGATTATATGCACGGTTCCAGTTCCATCAGCATACTCCTATTTGCATAAATCGATGTATTCTATATATACACAGAAGAATAGATATATCTCGCATAGTTATGTATGTGCATAAAAAAACAGGTTGGTTACATAAGTCTATAGTGTAGTCCTTTCCTTTTTTTTAGTGGCATTTGATTCACAGAATCATGGGTAGATTGGTTAGGAAGTTCACATGATGGCACCATCAATACTCAGGAGGATGTCCTGACTTGAGAGCAGACATTCAGAGTGATCCATCTATCATAATTCCATTGCTCTAGAACAATGGCCCCCAAACTGTGCCCTTCAAGAGATTTTGTACTTCAGCTCCCAGCAGGTTCAGCCATGTTGACCAATAGTTTGGGATTCTGGGAGATGAACTCCAAAATCTCTTGAAGAGTAGTTTGGGGGACACTGTTCTTGATGCTACTAGTACAGTGAATGCAACTAACACCCAATATCATATATGTCTGATAGTAAATAGTAGTGTGCAGTGCTGCTTCGCAAGTTGTCTGATGTGGGCAACCACCAGTTATTTTTCAGGCCACAAATCAGTAACATATTTGGGGCCATTGGCAACAAATATTTCCCTTTCCTGGAAATGTGCCAAAAGCTAATGACTCATGAACTGGAACTGGTCTGTGCACCACCACTTTGTGTAGAACTGATTGATATACAGTCAGCCCTCTGTGTTCATGGATTCTGTATCCATGCATCCAACCATTCATGACTTGAACATACTCCCATTTCCCTCCCCCCCCCCCCAAAAAAAAAGCAAACCTTGATTTTGGCATTTTATATGAGTGAAATTATTTTACTATACCATTGTATACAATGGGGCTTGAGCATCCACAGATTTTGATATCCCCAGAGATAAATGTTTGTCCTGGAGCCAAATCCAGAGGATAACTAAGTCCCACTGTATCGCATTCATGTGACATCTGATGTTTCAAGTGCTTCTATATGTCTTTGTATTGCAAACAAAGAACTGAAGCTGGGATGATAATTAACAACAACACTGATTTATTTCTACCTGCCTATCCCCATGGATTGAGGTGGTGAACAACAAATTAACAATGTTCAACATCAGTTAAAACACATTAATTAAAATATGCAACAGTTTAAAAGGACAAATAAGAGATACACATTCTAAATCAATTCAGATTTAAAATTCATCATTTAATATTCATAACTGAAAAATAATCTGGACAAGCATGCTGGAAGAGACTGGTCTTTAATGCTGTTTTAAATTCAGACAGTGTATTCAGTTCCAAATTAATATTGGCTTCCATAACCTAATGTGTTTCTAATGTTTGTATTCTTACTTTCACCATCCCTTCATTGACAATAGTCCAGTATGTCTGATAGTGGTCAGCATGTTGAAAAAGACTGTAGTGGTGACTCATTTAAGACCTCCTACTCAGTTCAAGGCAAAATCCGAGTTTGAATGAGGAACCTCTTGTTCACAGAGAACTTGTTTTCAGCCACAATGGCACATCAGCTCTTAGAGATCCATTCTAGACATCTGGTACAACTGAAATTGCTACTGCCCCCCATGGAGAAGTTTAAATTCTTCCAAGATTCCAATGTTCATAGAGTGTGAGTTACACTGGATTACAAACTGTACAGATTTGTAGAGTACAAAGCCTGTGGACGCATCCGGTTATATGGGAGTACTTAAGAAAGGTTTAAATCTCTCTAAGTACATCACAAATCCCATGTTGGCTTCCATCCCAAATGTAGAGAGGTTCACAGGGTCAAATGTGAATTGTTCTACAGCCCATTAGTAGCAAGCAGGATATACGTGAATATCTTGTTAGATATTGTCAAGCCTACTTTCGTCGGCACACTACAAGTGGCAACATCAAGTAATTAGCAGCCAGTAAAATCCATGAAGAGCTCTTGCATTTTGAATTTAGAACATTTTCCCTAACATTTTAGAAAATGATTGACAGACTAATTTTACATAGAGAAAATTAAATTTGGAGTTCACTCACAACTCATTCCAACATATGAAAATGTTTCATACCACTGCCAGCCTCCCAGAGCTGAGATGAGGCCTGATCAAATGGTAGTTTGCGATAACAGATCCACAAATAGAGTGAATGCAATTCTTGTCCTTTCTGATCCCTGCCAGATTTTAACCTTGGCTCACCCCCTGAGAATTTTCATTTGGACAATTCCTGCAAGTTTGGAGAGGCTTTGGCAAACCTCCATTGAAAACCCGGAACTCATTACTGCAGGACTGTAGTGGCACCTTTATCTTTTCAAAACATTTTATGTTTCAAATGCTGATGCCATTTGATTTTAGAGTCCTGGAACAGAAGTGAATGGATGGAGCAGAGCAAAGTGAGTGTTTACATGAACAAACATTAAAAGAAAATACTGATTAAGAGAGAACAATAAACAGAGAGGGACACAAACACAGAATAAGGTTACCTGTAAATGACGTGAAAAGGACATCTTTGGGTTAAAACTTCTACTCATTACTTATGTAGTATTGCCAATTCCCTTTAAAACCCTGAACAGCTGAGGTCTTAAACAATTTAAAGAAGAGAGCTTTGGTGCCACAACAAACTACAAATCTGGGATTCCATAGGATTGAGCCACTGCAGTGTCAGACTGCATTAATTCTACAGTGTGGCAGCAGCCTTGGACTCGCAAACAAACTATTATTTATTTATTTATTTATTTTCATTGTCTCAAACCAGATATTCACACATTCACTCACTTCACCACACCACAGTTCTGTTTAACTGACTGACCTTCACCAGCCATATTCAAATTTTCTGAAATATTCCACCAACCACCACTTATTTAAGTATTTGAAGGCGTCATATTGAGGATGGAGCAAGCTTGTTTTCTGCTGCCAGAGTCTAGAATATGGAACAATGGATGCAAGCTACTGGAAAAGAGATTCCACCTCAACATTAGAAGGAACTTCCTGACAGTAAGAGCTTTTCAACAGTGGAATACATTCCCTTGGAGTTTGGTGGAGTTTTCTTCCTTGGAGGTCTTTAAACTGAGGCTGGGTGGCCATCTGTCGGGGATGCTTTGTTGTTTTATCAGATTGTGATTTCCTGCATGGCAGAGGATTGCACAACTCTATGGGGCAGTACAAACACCTCTTTCTGTAGGTGCCCATTTCTGGTTCACAGCATTGTCGTAGCAACCAAACCGCGCAGCAATGCTGCAGACCAAAAAAGGAGCTGCCTAGAGCCGCTCCTTTTTGGGACGTCATAACGGCTGCATCCTGTAGCTTGCATCCATTGTTCCATATTCTAGACGTTTCTTCCTGTGCATGATGTGTGGGCACTGTGACACCCACACATCATGCACACGTCCCCTGTGTGGGCAGGGCGGTGCTGTAATGGTGCCACCCATATGTTGTAGGGCTTGGCAGTGTCTGTTTGGTGTGTGCTGCCGAGCCCTACTATTGCCGCCAGGATGTCACATCCTAGCAGTCTGTACTGGGCCTATGATTATATGATTTCCAACATTTCATTTTCTCACCCACTCCTACCAGTTCCTTACCTTATTAGCATAATATCTGATACATAAAACAACGGTTTTCATAAAACAAAAATGTCCATTACATCCTAGAGACATCAGTCAATGATGTCTTACATTTGCAAGGCTGTTTGCCAGTCAGAAAGGCTGAGCAGGCTCTTTTAATAACAGGGCCCCTTTGAGGTCTCATTCACAGCATCATTACCAGTCACAGGTGACTTGATGGCACATAACAAGTTAGCTGCCCTGAAGATTCAATTTGAGAGGCGTTTGGAGGTCACAAAATGCATAAAGAAATGAAAAGGTAAAATACCCAATAGTGTACCCATAAGCAACTTCCCAAGGGCTGTTAAATATGTCATGGTATACATGCACAAACTGAAATGGGTATGTATGTTTCCTTCATGTGATACTGTGCCTCTGATTGCCAAGCCACATTGCCATCTAACTTCAGTGTACAGGTGTGTCTGTGGGATAAGGAGTTGTGTGCATGGACTATATAAATAGGACATGCAACACACCAAAAGATTTTGGTGTGGAGTATTCCTATTCCAGGGGTAGCTGGTGGCTTTCATGTAAACTTAGTAGTGAATCTACTCCAGATTTTAGACTGAACTTTAAGGGTATTGCAGCATTCTGAACCTATTTTGAGACTAGGATTTAGCACTTTGGATAGGCCTTTTATAGTTCAGACTGAATTCTGGAACGGGATTACTGCTCAAAAGCATGGAATCTCTCAGCCACCACTGTTTTGCTCTGAATTCTAGACAGTTGCCCATGTTGATTCCAGAACATATGCTATTCTCTCCCTGGTTTCTATCCATAACCAAAAAAATGTTCTATCTTCTACTTCTTTTAATATTCTATTCCTGTGGCAGGACTCCTTTGATCCTTTGAAAGACTGATGTCTATTTCTCAACCATTTTCACAGTTAGCAAAGTTATTTACTTTTTTTTCTACATGAATAGTTGTTTTTTTAACATTTCTGTCCCTCTCTTCCCAATTAATGTCCAGCAGGATGGTAAATTAAGCATATTTACTAATGTGAGAAGTTATATATACTAATGTGAGATGTCGGTTTAGATTGAAAGCTAGTAAAGAGTTTTATTACTATGAACATGAAGTCAATATCATGTTCTTGAACGTGAAAAGTTAATCAATAAATCACAGCTCCTTTTACTATTTATTCTGTCCTGGTGATGCTACTGCTGGCAACTGATGCTCATACATTACTCCTCTCTCTCTCTCTCTCTCTCTCACACACACACACACACACACACTTAACTTTCCATTGCAAATGGAAATCTCCCCTTCTCATTCACTGTGTTTTTCCAGAACTAGAATTGTGAACAAATATTCTCTCAAATTTGTCCACCATATTTATGGGCATTTTGTGGTGTGTGGTGCAGTCAACTTTATTAATAATAGTAACATAACTTCTTTCCTTTTTACCCCTGTAGTCCCCTCTTCACCATTCCACCTTACCACTTGTAAGGCAATACTGTCCTACATTTCTTGCTCCATTTTCAATATACAACAATATTCAATGCCTAGCATGGGGAATGCCAAAAGATCAAGTGGCTTTCCAGATGTTTTTGGACAAAATTCCATTTAGGTCTTTCCCGCACAGCCAATGGTGAGGAATGTTGAAAGATGCAATCTAATAACATTGGATGAGCTACATGATGTTCATCCATTCTCTACACATCCATTCTCTCTCTCTCTCTCTCCCTCTCTCTCTCTCATATTTTATTTTTAAAGTTCCAAAGAACATGAAAGAGATGGGGGAGGGAAGAGGAAGGGAGAAGTTCCAAGAGTAAGGAGGGATATGTATGAATAGACACCACTATTTTTAAAAGAGTGAAGCCAGTTAAAAAGATCCCATGCATAACCTTCACCATATTGCTGTATGGGCACTTGATTTCATTTTTTAAGTTAACATCTTTCACATAAAAGTTTTGATTTCAACTTTGTAATACACATGTGTATATGAAGTAGCAATGTTGACTATAAAACAAAACCCCAAATCCTCATAAAACAAAATCCGAAATTCAGACATTGGTCAAAACATCACTGTGCTAGCTTTTGAAGCATGGATACTGGATTCTTTGATAGGTAAATAGGGGAAAGCATCATTTCTGGAAAGAAAGGTCATGTAGGAGTCACAGATCTGTGTTTTGCTTGTTTGATATTTCACACAGAAAGTGTGTGTGTAGCCAGACCAAAACTCAGGTCCCATCTCCCTCTACAAACACGGTCATGAAGTCCCTGGATTCAAAGACAATAAAAGAAGGTAATACAATTTTCTTTCTCCATCTTGCATCTGTAAAGAATGCCCCCTGGATTCGTTCTTTCCCTTTATGAAGCCATAGGCCCTTATGATGGCACAGTTCAGCTAGCATTCAGGAAGATTTCATTCTGTCAGGTATGAAGATGAATTAGATGAATTAATAAGTAAAGTTTGCCAAAGAAACCAAATTAGGTCACTTTACCTCATTCTGTAAAATCACACCCCAGTATAAGTTTCCTTCAGTCCACTTTCACCAGGTAAGGGTTCTCCTGACCTTCAGTTGCAATCAAAAGTGTCTCTCTGGATATGCGACTATTTCACAAGTCAAATTGTGGCTCAAAAGGTATTTCATATACTGTACTTTAGAAAAAGAAATGTATAGGGAGATGACAGACATCAGTGTGTTATTTTATATAATAGTCTCTTAATCACTGAGGGTTAGTCTACAAGATTAAAATACTTCTCATTCCATTTGGATAGAATGCTATCCAGCCACACACAATTCACAGGAGTTTAGGCTTTTTGTATGAGGGGGAAGAAAAACTCCTGAAACTCTGCAGAAAAAGGCTTCATGGTTTTCACTGGAGTATCTGCTGAAATCCACAGAAAAGTGCATTATTGTGTGTACGACCATCCGTCTGGTCTACATTGATTTGGATGGCTGCACGTTGTTTTGGTAGAGAGAAGGTGAACAGATGCAAATTGGCACAGGAAAGTGAAGACAACCATCAATGTGAATGTGCAAAAATCCACAGCAATGTGTATAATACACTTATGTGTGGACTAGCCCTGAGCCATTTTACTTTCATTTGACTGGAGAGGAATGAAATCACCAATTTCCTATATGATTACCTATGTTCTCCTGCATCATAGCAGGACAATACTTACAATATGAAGGAAATATTCAGATGACCCTGTGATCAAACAGAGGCTGAAATGATTGAGAATGTGTGAGCTCTGTCCTGAAGGGAAATGCTTTCCCTCCTTTCTGTAGTTGTATGGTTGGTACAATTCCTGCATTCTTCAGCAGGCATAGTGAAGAAGGAGCAACTTAACTCCTCAGGTGAACCAGAGTTGTAAGAGAGCATCCATAATATTAGTTAAAACACTGCAGGCTTCTGTCTACTACCTTTGAGATTATTATCAGAAACCAGGTCAGTGATACTAGAGCCTAGAAAGACTGTTCGCCTCTCAATCTGAGGTTAAACCAAGGCCATCACATATATTAGGGACTTCTTTCCTGATAGCATTTAAATGAGGAAATAACTGGCATTTTGTGACACAAAATGTCCACGAAACATCAGCTTCCAAAGACAGCCCAAATTATACTTGTCCGTCCACATTTGCAGATTTGGCGTTTGCGAATTATATTAATATCTTCTCTCTTGGAATAGCTAGATCCTCCACGCAACTCTATGGTCAACTTTAATCAAAAGTCGCACTGAAGGACCTAGAGATTCTTGGAGAGAATACTCACTAGGCATTTGTAGTTCCTCCAGCACAATTCTATGGTCAATGTCTGGCAGATCATGATCACAGAGTTGCACTGGAGGACCTAGAGATTCCTAGAGAGGTGTTCTCTCAGGTAAAAACATAGTGTTTTTGTTATTTGCGGTTTTTCCACATTCATTGACATCCTGTGCCACTAACCCCAGCAAATGTGGAGGGATGAGTGTATATTGTTTCTGTATTTCATCTGGTGTGTCAACAAACATGTAGGCTCAAATAAAATGTGCTTTTTGCAGCAGAGATGACAGAACTTTCTTCCTGACATTAAGGACTTTACTGCACAAGAAAAGAAAGGCAAAACTGATTGAGAAAGTAGTGGCTTTCTCCATGTCACTCTGCATGCCGTTGTAGCACTTCTATTCTCTTCCTGGGGAGAGGCAGTCATCAGAGCAAGCCTTTTGCAGAACAGATTTTCCAATGTTGATGTAATGCTTTCCTAACCCTATCTGTGAACCAGCATTTCAGACTAAGTATTGTAAATTCAAAGTGTTTTCACCATTTGATAGGTTCCATACAGGCAGCAGCTTCTTTAGCTCAGTCCATTAGACTGGCCCCCAAATGCTGCAATCTGATGTCTTTTATGCCTATTACAGCAACTGTTTATATAATAATAATAATAATAATAATAACAACTACTTATTTATTTATAGCCCACCCATTTATGAGGAACCTGGGCAGGTTACAACAATAAAAATACATGGAATACAAAATTTAGTCCATTCCCAACCCCACTCCCATATATCTGGGTATCAGCCAGTGAGAAAGGGAGAAAAGGTGGTCCTCCAAGGAGACTGTTCTAGGAAATCTAAAATTGTCTATCCCAGCTTCCTAGTAATGTGTCTGTAATCTGTCATGTATCTCTCATGCGGTATACCTATTACTAGTTCCTTTTTACTATAGCTTTGCCTAGCTGTGTGTGTTCAGAAACTTATGTCTAAAGAAAGAAGTTGGGTTCATTGACCCAGCTGTGGGACTTCACTGTCTGCTCTTTCTAGACAGGCTGAATTGCCTCTATATATCTTGTTTCAGTTTGGCTCACTCCTTAAGACTGTACTTTTACTGTTTCCCTATTTCACACACAGAGCTCTTTTTGACTCTTGATATCTGACAAGCCTGGCACAAAATGAGAAAAAGTTGGAAAATCATAACTGATTCCTTACAACAACCATGCCACTAAAATAAAAGAAGGATCTACTAATGTATTAATGATTAGAGTCCCTACATACAATGTTCTTTGCAAACACACACATGACATAGGTCTCTTGGACAGGGCGGTAAAACTGAGAATGTTGGTATGGATCTCACAGCACTCCTTCTTGCAGATAGAGGAATCAAAGGCTGATGTGGAGGCTCTCCTCTGTAAGCAGCCTCCTCTGGGACCTCTGATGGTGAGAGCAAGCCTGTGTCCACCAAAGAGTTTTCATCTCTCACATGAGAATAGCTTGCTGACACAGACTCTGAAGCAACAAGAGCCAGAAGCCTCAAGGATAGACAGAATGAGACAAGGCAGCACAATGAACTTTAATGCAGAGATCACGAAACTGACAGGACTTGATTCAGCAGAATCTGTCCTAATCAGTGACAGTTGCACTGCTTTAAATAGCAATATATAAGCACATACACTTGTGAGATTCAAGCATTCTTGCCTGTTATCAGACCTCCTTGTTGTCTCTGTTTCGTGGCACATTTACTAAACTTCCCTTTGGGCTGCTCCCTGCTTTGCATTATGAACTTGTATGACACTTCTCTGCTCATTTGAATGAGCCTGTTTATTGATAATTCTCTTTGCCATCTTCTTCAATCGTCAGTGCCCTTGAGAAGCTACAATCTAACTAAACTTACCGAAAGAACATAGTGCATTCGAGATAAATGATTTTAGTATTTTTCTGATAGTTATTCTAAATGTATGGACCACTGACACATTTAGTTCCACCTCCCCCCAATCATCTCTTTGCTATCCTTCAAACATGTAATCAAAAATTATTTTTATGGCAACTGGTGTAAAGCTATGTTGGAAAATATTTAGTCTCTATCTAGGCTTTATAGTCTTAGATTTGAAAGCTTTGGTGCTGTGAGATGGAATGCAATGGGCTGGATAATTAAACCAGCCTGGAATTTCTACAGGGGCCTTTGGGCCATGGATAATTCATAACTCTTTCCCTAATTACAGTTTTGGAGATTTACCTCCTAGAAGAACAACCAACAGTATACTTCCTTTAAAAAAAAGCAGAAAATATGGAGTGGAAATTCAGCATTTGGTAGCAGTATAGCAAGAGTGACTTCTTCTGTTGCATTATTATAATAACCTGATGTATGAAGAATGTAATTTTCATAGTTAATGAAACATAGAATGTCCAGTGTAAATCTTCACTTACTTTATGAATAATGGCCCAGGGTTTAAAGCATATAAAGTAAAAATGCCCTTATAATGTTATTTAGCCCATCTGCACTGCACATAACTACTAACAAGTACACAGAAAATCAAGATGCACTGGGAAATTTGCATAACATTATTCATCAGTAAATCCTTGCCCCCCACTGCTTTTATATTCTCACTTTGCTATTACTAATTTGTTATGCTTATTATGAGTTATTGTTTTAATATAGATTGACTATTTAATTAAACACAAAACAAAACAAAGAACTACTCTATTTTACATATTATTGCATTCCTACTTTTGTTTGCAATACAGTGTTCTTTTCTCTAATGTGCTCAAGCCACAGCTAACAACAAAACCATACATTCCAATACACAAGGGTTAAATAAGCCTTATATCTAGGTGAAATGGGTATAAGATTGTTGCCTAAGATGTATTATCAGCTTATTATTTTTAAAGCAGTACAGACTCCAACATGGCCATTTCTGTATTGGCAGAAAACAGTGGGGACAGCTCCAGATATTTTCTTGCAGTTGGATATGTAATAAATAATAAATAAATAAAACTTTTATTTCTATCCTGTTTATTTGTAAGAGACAATCAAAGCGGCTTCCAACAGTTAAAATAGTACAAATATAATACAGATAATACAAATATTTGTATTATCTGTATTATATTTGTACAGAGACACCTCCCCTTAAAAAAGATTAAAATTTCAAACATTAAAATCAACCAGTTATATTACAATAATAGAATAACACAACAGCAGTGGGCAGAAGCATCACAGCTGGGATGACACAAATATGCAGATGCATCAAGTATGGGGAATCTATGCATGACTGGGGGCTATTCCAAGAAGGCCTGCTGGAAGAGGCCTTGACTGCTTTTTAAAAGATATCTAGGTTGGTTATTTGACAGATCTCGTCTGGCAGGCCATTCCATAGTGTGGGAGCAACAGCAGAGAAAGTCCTCTGGGAGTTCGTCATCAGTTTAGTCCTTACAGGTTGCAATAAATACCTCCCAGAGGATCTGAGTGAATTATATGGAAGCAAGCGATTCCTTAGATAAGTTGGGCCCAAGCCATGTAGGGCTTTAAAAGTGATAACCAACACCTTGTACTGTGCCTGGAAACTAATAGTCACCCAGTGGAGTGACTTCAATATTGGTGTAATATGGTCGCTCCTAGTTGTTCCTGTAATCAACCTGACTGCCATATTCTGTACCAGTTGAAGTTTCCAGACTAGGCACAAGGGTAGCCCCATGGAGAGCGCATTGCAAAAATCAAGTCTTGAGGTTACCAGTGTGTGTTCTACAGTTTCAAGGACACCCGGTTCCAGGAAAGAGCGCAGCTGGCGTATCAGCCGAAGCTGATAATGGGCGTCTTGACCATCACATTTACCTCATATGAAGCGAGGGATCAAGAAGCACCCCCTTACTGCGAACACAGTCCTTCAAGGGGAGCGCGAACTTGGCCTGGAGATTGCAACCCAATACCTGATTTGGGGGGGCCCACCATAAGTTCCTCCGTTTTGTCTGGATTCAACTTGAGCTTGTGTTCCCTCATCCAGTCCATTACTGCCTCAAGGCACTGATTGAGGGAAGAAATACCATCTGTCATTGTCGCTGATAACCAAGACATGGAGAAATATATTTGGATGTCATCAGTGTACTGATAACACCCGGCAAAGACAACATCTGCCAGAACAGAAAGGGCTCTGGAGATGCTAGATGCAGCACACCCAGCCACAGGAAAATAGCTGGATACTCTTCCACTGATAAGTCCATTCTCTGACAACATAGAAATGGCTTTGTGTGAGAGAGGAAGGCTCTGTGCTCCTTACAAGGTGGGCATAGGACAGGTGGCAACAGGAAATATAGCAATCAGAATATAGTGACATCAAACGCATATGTCTCCACGTGCGGGATCTCAGCTAAGTATATAATGAGGTATGAAGACAATACCTTTAAAACTGCAGAAAGAGAAAATGGGAGGTTATCCAAGACAAAGAGAAGGGATATTTTTAGGGACAATCAATCAAACCTGACACAATGAGTCAGGTCTTATCGGTCACTAACAGATCTGTATGCAAACAGCAACATATGTATAAGGGCTATAACAGAAAGTTGAAATTTTGAACTTTATCGCACAGGGCTCCAGGGATGGGAACGGGACAAAAAGAGCCTGGAAGGGAACTAAACGAGTAGGGGACACATTTTACTTCCCTTCTGTTCCCAATCCGTCCCCAGAGGAGGAGATTTTTCAGAACTGTTTTGAACAGTTCTCAAAAATTACCCCCTCTGGAACGGATGGGGAATGGATACAGAACGGAACTAGTGAGGGACTTTGCATGCACTCATTCCAGGCCCTTTCCGTTCCATTCTCATCCCTGCCTGGAGCCCGTGGTTTGATAAAGTTCTTTGTCTTGTTAGTCAGTGCAGTAATCATGTGGCTTCAGCTTGTTCTCTCCCCTACTCTGCTCATAAACTATCTTCCAGTTTCCTGTTCCTCACTCATCTTTCCTTTCATTCAATTTTCTTAAAGTTCTCTTTTGTATAAGCACTAGATCATTAATCTGGAATTCTGCAAGGTCATGAAGTTTGACTGCAAGGTTGCCAAATTATCTTTTTGTTTCCAGATATGCTTCTGCTTTGGAATCCTCCCATTCTTCTTCGCTTTCAAATGCTTCTATTTTATCATTACTTTCTTTAAAAATTAGAAAAGAAAACAAACCTCTCTGTAGTATTACCATCAGATCACCAGTCTGCAATGGTTGCTTAGCCAGAAACTAGTGATAATGGAGGATAGCGATTCAGAAAGTTACTTCTCAGAACTATAATTCCCACTGGAAAGTTTGTCTTTATACTGCATTTTCTTTATATTTTGGCTTTATATTATTGTTCCAAATAAACAGTATAATTTACAGGGTCCTTTTTTCAGATCAGGAAGTGATAACATTCACAATTCTAACTGGGAGAAGAGTCTTGGTCTGAGAGTCTGAGAATGAAAAAGTTTCACATAAGGTGTTCTGAGCAGTCTAATTTGGCATCCTTGGACAATTTCAGCCTGCTGATCTAATGCTAGGATTAACTAGAAACAAACAAGATAACAAGATGGAAGAGGGAAGGGACAAAAAGTGATAACAAGTGAAAGTATTGGTCATAGAAAGGTATCAATTGCTTAGAATGTTTGTGGTAGGTTGCACAAGGAGCTATAGCAATCAGAATATAGTCTGGAAGAGCTTGGAATTACTGCTGATTTACAACTGAATTTAGTACTAAAATATCACTCAAATAAAAATTCAGTGTGATTTGGATGGTTGCTTCTTAGGTAAAATATGTAAGGAATTCTTATGGAAGTTCAAAAAGTTGATTAGATAAAAAGTGTTCAGACACACTGTCTCTGATTGTTCTGGATGCTCAATGAAAATCTACCACATATAGAATAGATTGCTGGCTATTGCTCAGATCATGCCTTTTGTAGAAATGATTTTGTCTCAAAATGATAATTTTCATTTTCTTGCACAGGCACACGTTTTACAGCATCAGTTTTTACCTACTACTTATGCCATTCACATGAAAAAAAAGGTGCCTTCCTTTTGGTTCCCTGATTGAATGCTAGGGCTGCCCATTCTTAATAATCCCTCTTCCCAGTTTCATTGCTGTTCTCACATCTTTCTTTGCTCATTAGAACAGAGATACAGTTGTTGTTGTTGTTGTTGTTGTTGTTGTTACTATATCCTGCCCTTCTCCCAAGACTGGGACTCAGCCTCAGGGTGGTTTACAACATTAAAAAACATCATACAGTTAAAAACATACAAAAACAATACATTAAAATAGGATTATGCCCAGTCCACTCCCTCCTTGATGCTTCAATACTGCTTTTCATTGTGATCTCAGTTACTAGCTTCTCTTCATTGTTTCATTTCCTGCGTCATGTCATCAAAATAATTTCTCACCTTCAATGGTTTTCAACAAAGAGTTCATCTTTTCTACTCATCAACCAGAATAGATAGGAATTTTAATTGCTTCTTTCACTTCACTTAACCTTTGGCTATGGAGATAAAGTAATACAATATTTCCTTACAGGTTATATACTCCTGCAGTTATGTCATTTGTTTTTGCTATGGAATGCATTTCTTAATGGTCAATGTTAATTCTTCATGGTTGATTCATATGTGAACAATTAATTTAAAGAATATATGCCTTCTTCATCTCCCAGAGTATCTCACAGATGAAGAAAAACAGCACCCCCCTCAAAGTTTATACAATCTATAGGCATGAACAAAAGAAAAAGAAAAACATACAGAGATGAAAGGGATGGGAAATCCAGGCACTCTGGGGGCATGCATCATCTGTACGTCCTGCCCCAAAAGTGGTCAGAAGCTGCACTTTCCTGCCCATCTGCTTCAGGCCATACTGAGTGAAAGACATTGTATCATAAGCTTTTGTAGATTTGGATACTTTCTCAGATGCATGGAGTGAATTGGTGCCTAGGAAGGACCTTTATAATCAGACAAACTGCCATAGAAATGCAAAACTTGTGGAATCTGTGATGAGGTGACAAGTTCAGTTTTAGTGGTTGTCAGTGAGGGACAAAAGAGGAGGAAAGATGTTGTCTAAGGCCAGGATGGGTTATGAATAGAAAGTGTTTTGTGTTATTTTTTTGGCCCGAAACAGAAGGGGAGGGGAAGAGCAGCTTTTGACTGCTTCGTGGGCAGGGTGTGCAGATGATGCGTGCCCCTGGATTGGTTGGAAGCTGCACAGAGGCTGCCTAAGGCAGTCCAAACTGCGCTACAAAAGGACTGGGGGGAAACACTCCTTGCCTGTGGTCTGTTCTGGACCATGGCAGTAGCCAGCTTCAGGACTGCTGCGGCTGATCACCACAGTCCTGCGCTGATCAGGGCTCGCTTGCTGCTGATCTGCAGCTGCTCCAAGCTGCTCATCTACTTGAGCTGTCTATATACTTTCTGAGGCAAATCTGAGGTAGTGACGTGTCCATCTCTCCCATGCAGAGATAGTAGTGTTCATGATGTTAATATTACCTTCATGTTTATACGCATTGCATTTTGGACCATCCATGCAATTTCTGGTTTTATATAAAATTATCTGCAGCCACCATTCATATGACCAAGAGATAGTGATCAATCAACTGGGACAGTCTGGTGACGGGGCCAAAACATTACCAAGAATGTGCTGATGACAACTAACCTGAACAAGTGCAGCAATAGTGATAACATCTAGTTCAATTTTATTTATTTCATGAAGGGCTGGGGCTGTTTCACACCTTTGACCCTAGCCAGATTCCCCCCCACCACCAGTCTTTTTCTAGCAAGAGAGAGAGATAAAGGAAGGAAAAAAGAGAGAGAAGGGCTTCTCTTAAAAATCTCTAGGAACAAAGGTTGTTTCCCTCCATCACACATACTATTTCTATCTTTTTAAAAAATTAAAAAAAACCCAGACTTGTGACCACTTTTTGTCAATTTTGATAGTCGTTGAAACCCTCAGATGACCCTAGGGCAGAAAATTGTTGCTGAAGATGTCCACACCTGCTATATAACACTTACAAAGTATGTTACATTGAGAAACAGTCACTGACCCCAGGTCATCAAATGAAATCAACCAACCAATACTGATACTTCACAAAATGTAACTGGTTCCACCCTCTGGGATTTGCAAGGCCAACAGAGAGGTGTTCAATATAACATTGTGACAGCTCCTTGAAGGGACGGGGATAAAAATGGAGCCAGAAGCAGTGTGATGCATGCACAGGCAACAGATAGCCTGCAAGAAATTCCATTTGGGTCCTCTACTACTAAATTTTAATCTAGGAAAAGTATAAAGTTAGCTTATAGTTTTGGTGGTAAGGAAAAAAGATATAATGCAGTCTCATGTGTATTTCATTGTACTTCTCTCTCTCACTTTTAATATTACTGTACTGACATTTCATGCACAGATTGGAAAGGCAAAACCACTGCTAGTCTCCTGAGGGGATCTTCCAGGAAACATTTTCATACCTTAAGCTTTCCCTTAGTTAACAACCTCATGTTGTTCAAGTAAATGCGCATCTTTTCTATAAGGCTGATGGAGTTGCCACTTTGATTACAGAACCAGACAACCCACCTCAAGACCACATTATTACAGCCCTGGAATGGTGTTTGAAGACTAGCATGTCTCTGAAGAAGACACTGATGTAGTGAAGGGAATATTAAACTTGGACTGGAAATAAAGTCAAATATTATTTCCATGAAGCCAATGGTAACAAGTACAATACATCCCATTTATGCTGACCTGTGTAAAAGCATAAGAATACTACACACACACACACACACACACACACACACACACACACACAGTACATCAAAAACATATCCCTATTACTGAAACAGAAATAAACAACATAACTGTTCCCTATACCTGAGATATGTCCCAGCATAGCAAAGCAGACCACTTATGTGTTATATTACTACTGTACCTTTTATTAGTCTTTGCCAGTTACAAAAATGTTATGGACTCTCCTTGTAAGTCTCTAAACTTTTCAGTTCTGTAGCAGGCACCACATTCAGTGGAAAGATATACCCCACAAAAAGCAGCCCAAGAGGAATACTATCTTTGGGTTGGACCCAGGAAGATAATACAGTACAGTGCTTTTGGGTCTAGTCCTCCAACCTACTCAGCTGACTCTGGAGCCCACTGCTCCTCCTGGTAAGTATTTCTAAGATCCTGCACCCAAACTAGTAAAGTTGTCTTAGGCCAGTTACATACCGGCAGTTGGGACGTCCGGAGGACGTCCCATTTTAAAAAAGGGGCGTCTCTTCTAGACTCCCCTGAGTCTAGTACGGACTGTGTCCGTACAATATGGCGCCAAACCTTCTACATGGCCGGCGCCATATTGACGTATCGGACGCTGAGCGTCCGAACGTCGCGCGGCCCTAATGACGTCATGAATGCGCCCTTGGCGCTTTGCGACGTCATCAGTGCGCCGCGGAAAGAAGCTCCGAAATGGAGCTTCTTTTTTGCTCCGCGCGGGAGTCGCGTGGTTTGGCTGCTGCAGCTCCCGCATGGAGCAAATGGTGCCGGCGGGGGACTTCCGCAAAGCGGCGGTTTGTATCCCGCCTTAGAATCACTCTCCTGCTGGTGGTACCAGTTTCATGGTTTCAGCCTCTGGCTTATGTAAGTGTACCTGCATTCAGGCTTATCTGTTGGGTGGACTCAATGCAGGGACTTGGTGAGAACCTACAAGACCTCTAGCCCCACTCTTATAGAAAGGCCAGGTAAAGCTTAGTTAGACCTTAATATTTGGCCCTGAGAAGTGGGATGCCAGACACAAGGCACCCGGGCCATATTGGGTGCAGAACTTGTATGGGCATTAAAATGCTGTATTACAGGTCTCCAGGATTTAACGATATCTCACCAAAGTTCCTTAATTGGGCTGACTCCTATTAGGGAAGCTGGGAGCCTGCTTGCCCAACCTTTACTCTATGACAAGGTCCCTTGAAGCCCTGGCCTACCTCCTGCTTGGTCTTTTCTTTGCTGTAGGGAGAGGGCATGGAAACCTTCTTCTGGCTTGAGCCTTGCTGTTGTCTTCTCCAGTGTCCTCGGTCTCACTCCACATCATTTTCATGACCTGGGCTTTGGGTGTCAGCAAGAGAAACCTTTTGGCCTGAACTTTCTTCATTTCCTGTGTGCCTCATCTAAGCCGTCTTCTCTTTTTGTGCTACTTCTGAGGCTTTTCTCTCTTTTTTCACTCTTGCAGTTGCACACTTATAATCTTGTCAGGCAACAGCTACCTGGTAGCCTCTCTGCAGATTTATTCACACCTGAAGGGGATGAGATAGCTGTGATGATGCATTATACCCTATGGAGGGCAACCATGGACTAGATAACATCCTAAACTATAAAGATATACAACCAGTGTCTATGTGAACAAAAAAGAAAGTTACAGCCAATTTGGTTTTCCTGTGCAAGACAATAGGAAGGGTTAATTATTTGGATTTCTGAACCACATTTCAGATTTGAGATTTAGGTAGGTCTGTATTGGATCCAGATGAAATCATGTCTATAGCCAAGCCACTAAACTGTGCTCTGAATCCACTTCAGATCTTGTGCATTGCCCAAGTATTTTAGTATATTTACCTAATACATGTACCGTTATAATAGAAAATTAAATTTATCATATAAATAAGAATCTTTGAATAGAGACTGTAGAGTCTATAACTGAATTATTTACCATTAAAATAAATCTATTATATATTTCCCCTTCTTTATATCACATGCCTCTTTGGGTGAGTTTTAAAAGAATTTACATGACACGGGAATTTATTTAAAAAATCCTTAATTATTTACAGCAACAACAACACAAAAATACACAGGATGTGTTTGTTTTCTGCAAAAGGAGAAAATTAGTGACAGAGAGATGATACCTCAAAGAAGGAAGCCACTAATTATAGACTCACTTGGAATATTTACCAAATTATGTCACATTCTGTGACAGGATGAGAGGTTTCATATTGGGTTCCATGTCTAAATCTTTTTCATCTGTGACATGTTGCTCTTTACAAGTAGAACAAGTGTATCTTCATGTAGTACCTGAAGCAAAATGTAGCTGTAACCTCAGATGAAATGATATTACTTTGGACACGCTGCAAATATGTTTAGAAAATTAGCTTAAAAGCCTGAAATTCCCATGAAAAAAACCAAACTATTTTTTTACCTATAAAAATAGTGGTTTTTCAGCCCATGAGGAGAAAAGCCACTTGTTTGTCAGTAATTTGGAAGAGAGTTACAATGGGCCAAGAGTTAGAGAATACTTTCCAGCTCCAGGGCTCTAAATATGACATCTCAAAAATCATTCTTCTCTAAAGTAAATAAATTCAGATTAGCTTTGCTTCTTTTTATTTTAAAAGTTGTTTTGAATGGTGATGGATGTTTCACTTGTCTTTATAATAACTATTCACGTTTCCTTCATAATTTCTCATAGGTTCATTTCTGACTTGTGGTGACCCTAAGGAGAACATATCATAGGTATTTCTTGGCAAGATTTGTTCACATGGAGTTTTGCCTTTGACTTCCTATGATGCCGAGAGAGTGTGACTTGTCCAATATCACACAGTGGATTTCCATAGCTGAGCAAGGATTCAAAGCCTAATCTCCAGAGGCATAGTCCATTGCTCAAACCAATACACACCACTGGCTCTCTGTCTACTCTGTTGGAGGTACATTTAAACTTTGTAGCCATCAATGAAGAGGGGAAAGTAGCCCACATATTTCCTGGAACTCAAACTAATTATTCTTATTGTGCCACCCAAGTGATCAAGATCATAGCTTTGCTGTGAGTGTTTTCATGTTGTTTCTGATTTATGGCAAATCTATCATAGGGTTTTCTGGGGCTGAGAATGTTTGACTTTCCCAACATCACCCAGAGGGTTTCCCTGACGGAGTAGGGAAGTGAGCCATGATCTCAAGTCATAGCCCAATGATAAAAACACTAACAAGCTGGCTCTCTAGGCCATAACTACTTTAAGTTTTTGCACCACCCTGCCTACACTGTTGTCATTTTACAATATTTGTAAATTCTAAAATTTAAATATCAAGTTTCACAAAGGGATAAAACATAAGATTTTATGCCTTGGTCCTGGTCTCGGAGGTAGAGAGGAACTGCTGGACCTCTTACCCTTTCCCTCCACCACTCCCTTCTCCTTCTGTGTCATGTCTTTTTAGATTGGAAGCCCGAGGGCAGGGATCCGTCTAACTAAAAAGACTGCATGTACAGCGCTGTGTAAATTTACAGCGCTTCATAAATAAAGGTTAATAATAATAATAATAGACAGAACAACAGCATAACTACGACAGATTCTCTTCTATGAGTCTTGTTATTTTGATGGAATGAAATTATTCATGAGGCAAACAATGATGACCTTGTCTTCTGTAAGAACTTTCATACTGTGGAATATCAGATGCTTTTGCTATCAAGCAAACCTTGGCTGATGTCCAGCTGCCATGACTCTTTCTCAGAAGTGGCAGACACCAGGGAGGCCCTAGGAAACTACTATAGTACTATTCTTCACTGTCATTTTTCCTAGTACATTAAGTTTTCTTCCTGTCATGATTCTTCCTGTTGGTGCTCTAACCAATTCAGACAGCTTGTTTTGCCTGGCCAGCTCCCTACAATATGATCCCAGTCATTTGGTCATGGATAAGATATTATTATTATTATTATTATTATTATTATTATTATTATTATTATATCATCCTGCCTTTCTCCCTCATACCTTGAGGGACTCACACAGTGGTGTGAGCGGAGGCATGCTTGTCCTAAAGGAAGGACTGGTATGATAGGAACAGGACTGAAGATGTTCTTACTATCATTCATGATCTCTCCAGGTATTTGTCAACCACTCACATAATCCATGGGCCTTATTGCATTAAAACAAACAAACAAACAAACAGCTTCAGTTATATTATTATATTACACTCTTAAAGATGATATTATGTCACTTTAACTGCTCTGACTGCTTCCTGTTTGGGGTTTATAGTTCAGTGAGGCTTAAGAGTTCTCTAACTGGATATTCTAAACGCCTCTTCCTAAACTACAAGTCCCAGAATGCAACAGGAGGCAGCCACAGAAGTTAAAGCGACCTACCCCTGTTGTAAGAGTGTAATGTGATAAGGTCTCAAGTGATTCACTGTCTACTCTATTTTAAGATAGGAGAAAATTGTAGTGTTGTTCACAAGCACAGAGCATCCACTACAAACAGTGGACCTCATGTAGATGGGGCTATGTAATGATAGGAGTGTTTGGGTCTACCACCATTTTCCTTCTAAATTTTTTTTATTATGAAGCATACATCCCTTTGTTCTGCCAGCCTCCAGCTCTCATCATTTAAATCATTTAATTTGTTTTCATTAAGTTTTGATTTCCTAAATTTAATTTGACTTTCTTTCCTCATATCATATTTCAGTTCATACATAGTTCTCAGCCTTCCATTTCCTTATCTCCCAGTAATTGAAAAAAGAACAAAAACCTAGTGTAAGGTTATGCTGATCTAAGGACTGGGCTATATTATGAGCAGCTCTGAATCTTTGATAAAAGATGGTTTCCTACCCAGTCAATATCATCAATGTACTCTACACTTATAAAGTTTGATATCTACAATGGAAGGCCCATGTCTGCAAGGAATTTTCAATATAAATGTCAGTGTGTGAGATAGACAACAGAAGAAAGAGAGAGATTGTGTGTACAAAGGAAGTTACGTTAAAAGTCACAGTTAATATCAGATTTCTTTCTGTGCAAATTGCACCAAAGACTCCCCAAGAACCATTTGAAGATATTTTACTTGAACACCTTGAACTCAATTTCCATGCTAGAATACTCATGAAGAATACACACCCTGGTCTGAAGCAGGTGGTATGGAGCAATCTCTGGCAGCTCAAGCCACAATTGGCACATGATCAGCCGGGGACTACATGGACTGCTCTGAAAGTGGGCTGACTCTGTGGTCCCAAATGGATCACCAGCAAGGAGTGGATTTTCCCCTATCCTTTCGCTGGCAGCCTTGCACCACCTTAGGCAGCCTCAGTGGTTTCCAGCTGTGTTGGGGATATACATCATCTGCATGCCATGCCCCCAAAGCAGCCAGAAGCCAAACTTTTGGGGTGATCTGTTTCACACCATAGGCCTTAATCCAATATCACTTCAGCATAGTATGAAGATCTGCATGTGAACCTATACCACACTGAGCCATATATCACCTGAGACTGAAAAATCCCTGAAGACCCACCATCACATGACTGTTTTGTGCCTTGTGGTGAGTAGGCACTCTTAGAGAAGCACAGGTTATGTCCTTATAGCCAGCCATGAAATGATGAGATCTGCCAAGGTCCTCAGCACTGATGTTATCCTATTGTGGCTGACTATGAGGTAGCCAGATCTTTCTCTGAGCCTGCCCATTCATCACAAAAGATAGAATGGCCATGTGGGGTTGTTCCAGGGGGCTTCGAGTATGACAGCATGATTCCATTGTGTCAGGCAATGTAGGGAGAGGAATGGAATGCCAACCCCTGACTGACACCCAAAGCACCTTATGAAAAGGCATCCCTACATGTAAGGGAAATTTTCATGTGTGTATGTCGTGAATAGAATTACAGCCATACTATGCATGTACAGAAGGAGCAGGTACACACAGCTAGCCTTTAATTGCCATTGGGAGCTGGAGTCCAAACACATCTAGCATACAACATTGATTCTTAATGGATAGCTCCCAGGGGCTTAGAAAATGTTTCCATATAGGAATGACTGGTTGTCTTTAGTTCCTTTAGTTGTGGGAAATAAATTAAAATTCTATTTTTAGAGTCATTGTTATAGTAACTAGAAACCCTGCCTTTGGCTGCTGAGTGGTCCCTCTCCTCTGATCGTGCTTCTGCACTGTCCTTATCCTGGTGTTCACTAGAGTACTCAAATTTGTTTTTTACTTCCTACACAACTATCACCACAGAACATCACAATTAAAGGGATGTTTTGCCTTAAAAACAGTTGCACATCTATAACTGAAGGTCACTGATAGCTGAACACTGATAGCTGAACACTGATAGCTGAACACTAAAGGAAAAATGAAGGGACACAACTATTACTATTGTGTTTGATGTTGTCTGTAAGCTTCCTGAGTGTGGAAGGAGAATATCAGGAATCATCTAGTTCAGAGATAAACACTTGATGGTCCTGCAAATGTTGATGAACTATTACTTTTCTTATTTCTATCTATTGGCCAAGATGGTTGTTGCTGGTGAGAGCTGTAACCAAAAATATCTGGTTGGCACCCAAGTTGGGGAAGACGAATTTAGATAGATAGATGGTATGGATCCAGAAAAGCAATTCTTATATTCATGTTGTTGTTTTCCATTATTAATGATGTATCTACCTATGAGAGATTCGTTTTGGCAATTTAGAACTGGACTGACGTCACCTTTCAGTTTAAATCTCATGTATCTTTAATTGATTTTGCTTTCATGGATATTTCATCTGTTTCTTAGACAATTTTAGTGAATATCTAATGAATCATTATGATATAATTGGCAATAGCTTTCTGTCCCTCTTGCCCTCTCTCCCCCCTCTCCCTCCCTCCCGTAAATGGATATATAGTATGTCAGATGAGATATTTTGAGTGTCAAACTTCAAGGACAATTTTATGATGCTTAATAGTCTTTCCAGTGGCTAACCACAGCGTCCCTTCGTTAACAAACAAGCAATCATCATTTTCATTATTATTTTTTTCTAGTCATTAAGATTGCAAATGAATTGAATGGCTTCTTAATGCTGGACTGCAGGGGCTTCTTGAGACTGTTACATTATGAAAGGAACAGATTAAAGCTCTATCTTTGTACATAGCACAGAAATGAGATACTTGAATCTAAGCAGTGTAGTTTCATGCAGAACAAGTCACGCAGATAAGAGGGAAGACTAAAAATAAAAATGCATCCTTAAGAAGCCTTTGTACACCGATAGAAAGGACATTTCACAGCATACCTCAACAGTCTGAAACAGATAATGTATGCTTTAAAACCACAAACAAAGTAAGGAAGATTTGTAGGAGAATTACAACTTTTATAATGATTTATGGCTTAGTACAGCCCTATCAGAGCAAGTGGTTCTTTGTAAACTTTCAAGAAGCACAATGCTATTGTGGATGTTGCCTACCTTCCCAATATTAGTCAGATCAAAATAGGTCTGATATGTAGGATCTACAACAAAATGCTTCCGTGTGGTGTACTCCTGTTTACTGTTGTTGCTGTTCATAGAATCATAGAGTTTGAAGAGACCACAAGGGTCATCCAGTCCAACCCATTCTGCCATGTAGGAACACAGAGTCAAAGCACCCCCTACAGATAGTCATCCAGCCTCTGTTTAAAAACGTTCAAAGAAGGAGACTCTGAGGGAGTGTGTTCCAATGTCAAACAGCTACCATCAGGAGTTTCTTCCTAATGTTGATTCCAGATAGCTGGTCAATCCCTTTTAGGATACTCCAATCCCCCCCATATTTCTGTGGGTATATGTATTTTTAACTGTGTTTTGTATTTTAACATGCTGTACCCTGCGTTGAGACTTCAGGAAAGGTGGGAAAGAAATTATTATTATTATTATTATTACATTTTTCACTTTGACCCACCCACTGAGTAATCATCCAGTATTCTCTATCCACTGAATTCTAAATTGTCCTCCTATAAGGAGGGCTATTTTGGACACTAAGAAAGATTAAATCTCACCGTCGCAGGTCATCTCTGGTTCATACTTCACTTCTATCCATGATTGCAGGATGGGGACAGGGGCCATTTTTGAAAATACATTTTTGAATAAATGTGCATTTGATTCATTTTTATTTCAAATTACACACATCGCACATATGCACTTCACTGTAATATCTGTGTTGTGATGTCACTCCTCCACCCATTTCAAAGATGAGCATTTGCTAAGAATGCATTTCACATAGGTACATGTTACCAGATGCATCCCACTTCTCTTACACTGCAAGAATTTTGGAATGTAACATGCATCTGGTCGGTATCCAATATGAATAATGTAGATGGAGGAAAGTCTGCATAAAATGGAGCCTCAAGCAGATTTATCACAGATCAGCCCCACCAAACTCCACTTGAAACCAATAGCAATCTCACATTTTGCTGCCCTTGCAGAAGAAGTGATTTGAATCTTACATTCTATATCATCTTATTTTCTAATCTTGATCCAACTGCATTCATCTAGGCTGAGTGAAACCTGAAAATCAGTTCAGATGATAAGACAAGAATTGTTATAAAATGAGTCAAAATCCTCGCTTTGTCTATATTGTAATTAACACTAACATTCATTTTCTGAATTAGGCTTGAACATCTAGTGTTTCACTAAACAGAACACAAGCCACCCACCATATTCTATCATTTACTTGGTATTTGACAGTCTCTGCAAAATCAGGAATTTTATCCAGCCCCTGGTGAACTTGCTATCATACACACTACCATCTGTGTTTAAGTCTTGGTGCTTCAGAAAGCAACCGTCCAGAAATCCCACACTGAAATGAAAACATTGAGCTAAAATCCCCAGACCAAGAGGATTGAGAATGAAGCATTATTGCCCTATTGTAGTCAAGAGAATACATTTCATGTCTGAATGCAGGATAGCTTTTTTCTAATCCCTGCAGTGAGTCTTAGTTCTGTCATACACCTTGACCTTTACGTCATTTGCCTCCTGAGAAGTCAGCAGCCCCTTCAGCTCAAATCTCTTCTATTAGTGCCCCTGAGAGGTGGCACATATCTAGTCAGGTCATGTGTATATGATGGTATGAACAAGCAACTCAGGTCTGTGCCGGTCTGCTTGCTGTTGAAAAGGATTGAGCACCATCAACCCCTCCACACACTCCTGTGGCCTCTAGGGTGCTTTTGAGAAAGACAAGGAAAAACACTTAAGTGCTGATGGGGGCGTCCTATACATAATTCATCAGCTTGCCTCTCCTTTTGCTGTTATCTTGAGTTTTTATGGAATGCCCTTTTTCATCAGTCTTGAATTATTTTTGAAAAGTGGAGGGAGTAGGGAAGAGCACAGCACTGTTCGTTTGTCACAGTTCTATCTTTCTGTCTTTCCAACCTGAATCTCACTTTAATCTTTAGGACTGTGATTGTGTGTGTGTGTGTGTGTGTGTGTGTGTGTGTGAGAGAGAGAGAGAGAGAGTGTGTTGGATGCTATTTTCAATCTCTCTCTCTCTCTCCTCTTTTCACACCCCTCATCAATATCACCATTATATAACGGAAAAAATGTTATTGGTAAGACCTTGATGTGTTACTGCTGTTGCTTTTAAGCTCACACTTCAGCAAATCTTTGCTTTTTGCACTTCCTTGCTTGATTAATTTGGATCATATTTTAGGCTTATCACTCTGTGTATGTATGTGGTTTGAAGAGCATGAAGCGACTGTCATATGGGGGAGGAAAGGTTACAATGTTTGGGGCTGATCAGGAAGGAAAAAGACGAGTAAGAGTAAGTGTTTAAAATTAAACATATGTGGAGAAAAGGGGGAGAAGCATTTCTTTGTCTCCCATAACACTGGATCCCTAGGACTAGAATAGTGGTAACTTCCCAATTACATGCCTCCAATGCCTCTATTGGGCTGCCCTCAAAACTGATTCAGAGATTGCAGCTAGTAGAGTACACAGCAGCTAGACTTATAAGAGGGCTGGATTGAATGGAATTGTACTGGATTGCCAGTATGCTTCTGGTCTGAATTCAAGACCAGATTCAAACTGTTGGTGATGCCATCTGAAACCCTAAATGGCCTGAGACTATGATACTTGAAGGAGCTCCTTTTCCTTTATATGTCTCCTGAAGCACTGAGGCTTCCTAGATTTCATCTACACTGTAGAAATAATGCAGTTTGACACCACTTTGACATGGCTCCATCCTACAGAATCTTGGGATTTATAATTTTGTGGGGCACAAAACTCTTTGGCAGAGAAGGTGAAAGAGCTTGTTAAACCACAAATCCCAGGGTTCCATAGGATGAACTTCAACACTTAAAGTGGTGTCAGACTACATTGTAGATACACCCTAGAAAGGCTGTCTTCTCCATCTCAGAAGGGATGTGGGACTCTGTGGGAACACTCTGTGGGAACACAGGAGAGGAGGAGCTGTTCTGTAGGACTCTCATTATAGAATGCAGTTCCTTTGGAGGCTGATTCATTCTAGCACCAATGCAAAAGATGGCATTTTAATCAAAGTCTTTGATTACTAAGGATGGAGCACAAATCTGTATAGTTACACAGTTCTCAAAATTTTAAATTGCTTACATTTTGCTTCATGATTTTGGACTCTTTAAAATGTTAAATAAGTATTACTGCTCTAAATTATTTGGTTTTGATCTGATATACAGGTTGTCCTGAGATCTTGTGGTATAGGGTGGGGCAGAAATATTTAAATAAATAAATCCAGAGTGACTAATTGCAAATGATGACAGAAGATCTGAGACAGAAAAAAAAGAAGTACAGTGAGCCCTCCTTATTCAAGGATTTTCCATCCGTGGATTTGAGCATCCGTGGATAGCAAGCCCATATTGTCCCCAATGATGGTATACATGCAGCTGTGCCACCATTGGGGACAAAAGTCCCTCCCCCTCCTTCCATCCTTCCTCTCTCCTCCTCTCTTGTGGATGGGTATATATATTGATCACTTCCAGTCTGTGGGCCATCCCTATTGTAGGCACATGGATAATTACCGCTTGAACATAATCCTACTAAGGCCTTTGGTTTGGTTTACTCTTACTACTTTCTTATGGTTTGGATAGGATAGGGTTTTATTTTGTTTTTCCACTAAAACAATGCATAACCTTGCAAATATCCAAAAACAAGTTACTAGCATGGTGTAGTGGTTTGAGTGCTGGTCTATGACTTTGGAGACTAAGGCGCCTTACAGATGGGCCTAAGTGGAGCCGTCGTTGCGCCAGGAATACGCGCGAGGGGTGACGCTTCCGGACGCGCCTTGCCCCTCGCGCGTATTTCGTACGGCAAGATGGCGGCACCCTATACAGACGGGCGCGGCCATCTTGACATAACGGACGCGCAGCATCCGGACGTCTAAACCCGGAAGAGACATCGCGAGTGTGCGCTTTGGCACTTGCGACGTCTCTTCCGGGTTGCCGGAAGGAGCGCGATTTTCGCTCTCCTTTTTTACAGTGCGGGGGAGTCGCACGGTTTGGCTGCAGCGGCTTCCCCACACTGCAACCGGCAGCGGACCAAGACCGCCCCTTTTGGGCAGTCTGTAACGGGCCTAGGATTTGATAATATTTTACTAAGCCATAAAACCCACTGGGTGTCCTTGGGCAAGTCACATGTTCTCATCCTCAGGGAAAGGCAATAGGAAACCACCTGTGAACACCTCTTGACACACACAAAAAAACTCCATGATAGTCCATTTTAATTGCCATAAGTTGGAAACCACTTGAAGGTACATAGCTAGTAGTAGTAGTAGTAATCAGGCAAGGCATAGTTCATCCTATTACTAATCTCAGGAAGTGCAGAATGGATAATTTGTTGGGAAATATGAACCCAACAAATTTATTTCCCATTCTTTATAAATAAAGGTTAATAATAATAATAATAATTCAATGCTGCTGAGGTTGGCCCACAATAAAGGATTATTGAACCAGGCTATGTCAGCTGAGAAGCAAGCTGAGAAAGACCACATGACATCTAGTACATTCATGGACATTTTTATGCCCTTACACCTTGTCAACTCAAGCAAAAAAATTTTTTTGCTATTTTCCCCCAATCTCAGGGATTTTACATATTGAAGATTAATCTAGAGTGACACTAATTGATCCTTGCACAATTAATATCGTTCCTAGTTTAGACCCAAAATGAGGGATTCCAGAATTGTTTCATCCTTCTCTCTTCTTTTTTGTATGAACTCAGCCTGGCAAAGCAGACGATGCTCAGATTTGATTTTGTAAATATGAACTTAATTACATAATGGGAGGGAGATGGGAAGGGAGAGAAAAGAACTGTGCCCAAAATTTCATTCAGTGGCAAGGCAAGTTTGGGCTTAATTGCTGATTTTTCTGCACTGATGATTTCCTGGCAAGTTTCTGCTACAGCACTGTGACATGATTTTTGCCAGGTTAATTTCAATCATTTTTCTTCCAAAGTACAGAAGTTTTATTAGTGTGATCCTTCTTTGACAGGGCAGGAAAGACACACAGTATATCTTTGTGGCAGTGAAATTAAACTTAACCCGAAAAGAATGAAGTACTGTCCTGTTCACCCAAACACACTCATTATGGACTGTTGCTGCTAGTGTGAAAAAAGGGAATTGTTTGAACTGTAAGAAAAGTGACTGGTGCACCAAGTACTGAAGTGCATGGACTTGGAAGTAAAGCTCAGCGAGGTCAACATAGGTATTCCACTGAGTCTATGAAAGTCTCAGACTATGAGGCTGCATCTACACTGCATGAATAGTGCACTTTGATACCACTTTAATTGCTGTGGCCCAATCCTATGGAATTTTGGGATTTGTGGTTTTGTGAGAGATGTAACTTTTTTGTCTGAGAGCTCTGGTGCCACAATAAACTACAAATCCCAGAATTCCATAGCATTGAGCCATGACAGTTAAAGTATTGTCAATCTGCATTATTTCTGTAGTAAAGACTATAAAATATGGTATAAAATAAAGAATGTGTTTTTTATCAAATGGATCTATAAACATGCCTCCTCAAAAGAGGCAGCTGAAGTCCACAACAATCCAGGAAGAAGAGAACTCCATGTTCTAGCCAGTGAAAGAACAAAAAACAAGGCTAAAAAAAGTCAGCTCCTACTAGTCCCTATGAGAACTTTCATGAAGATGAAGCAGCTAGCAGCTAGACTACATATTCTGCTTAATATATAAATTCTGAGATCTTTATTGACTTTCCACCAAAACACACGGGCCAAAAGAAGCTGTTCCTAGCCACTTTGAGGGCATGACATTTAGACGGCACATACCCCAACGCAGCCCAAAGCTGCTCCACTTTGGTCCTTTGAACAGGAGCAGAAAGGAGTTAATTTAAACTGACTTCGGGTAGTGTGACTTGGTTCTGGGAGTGGTGGCTCACTTTCAGAGTGGGCCATGCCGTCACCACAGCCCCAATCCGCTTGCAGCCAGAGCAGCCTTGAGCCATGCTTTCCCATGCTTCGCCCATGAACCCGAAGCTGTTGACACCTTCTACTGGTCTAATCCACGAATTGCAGCCTACTATTAAAATCTCAGCAAATGCTTTGTAAAATGTGTTATTTATATGTAGACCCTCCCCCCCCCTCCCCATGATTTTCAAAGTAAAAAAAAATGAGAGACAGAATATGTTTGGTGCAAAACTTTTTCCCTGTGTGTCTTAGTGGAAAGGAAAAATTGATAACCCCCCCCCCCCTCACATTATGGGCTTCTTCTGCCTAGGCTTTTCCTGTGGATCTCTACTTTTCACATGACTATATCACTGTATTGGGATACCTGTCATTTTTCTAAGCTTCCCCCAGCCATGAACATCAGAAAGGTAGGATCTGGCAAGCATCAGTGGGTATGGCATTGACAGAACTCCAGCAGAATCTGGAACGAGAAATTAGGTTTCAGTTCCTATAGTTCATTTTTACTTTTCTGAAGTAGAATAGAATCCTTCCATGCTTCTCTAAATATTCACAGAAAATGAGAAGATTCTTTCCTCATTCAAGGTTAATTACTGCATAAAAATTTAAATGGTATGTGCTGCAAAATGTTTAGATTTGTATGCACACCTGATGAAAACAGCCATTGAAATACCAAATCTCTATTTTTGCTGCTACATAAACCAATTTCCTTAATTTCTTGGTGATTTGGAACATTTTTGGATCTCTCTCTCTCTCTCTCTCTCTCTTTCACTCTCTCCTCCCTCCCTCCCTCTCTGGCTTTGTAATTTATTCTTCACTGCTAGATATAGCACAACATTCAGAGAGCGAGATATCAAAGGAAACCATTCACTTAGATCTTCCACGCGTGTGCTGTGACAAGCATACATCCAAGACATGAAAGGGCAAACTCCCTTCTTTTCTCTTCACTTTCTTTTCTTTTCTTTTTTTTAAAATGAAAAGTTTTACAAGGAGGATTGTAGTAATGATCAGTAGGATAGGATGTAATGCTTAAAGGTGCAAATGAATGAATAAGTGATACTAATATGAACAATGATGAGCAGAATCCACCAGGAACTTCTGAGTAACTCCAGTTGACATGAATAAGGGGTGAACTATATGTTATATGCAAAGAAAACAACTCAGGTGAAAAATGAATTAAGGGTAGAAAAACAACACAGAATGAAGTGGTTAACCTTTCTTTGCCTTCAGTTTCTTGGCTCCATATAATCTCTCTTTCTCAGCAGTGACTTTTGTCTCCACCAGGCTCATGTGAACTTGGAGAGGGATGTATTGTTTCTTCCATTTCAGACTGGCCTTTACTGACCTTGATGAGTGTCATATTTCCCACTCATCTCTTTCCATGCTCTATTTCAGCCCTTTTGCAAAAAAGTATCAATAGTTGCAAATATATCATTGTATTGTTCCACTATGTAAGACCACCTTGGTGGCATTTCTCATAATGTGCCAATCTAGAGATACTTCTTACAAATTCTAAAGTTCCAAAGTTGGCACATCCAGAGTACAAGATTGTACCATTTATCAGTCATGGACTGCTGTACCTTGTGGTTGTGAAGACTGCCATGATGTCACCTTTTACTTCAAATGTAACTGTAGCACTTCACTTAACAAAGATAAACTCCAGCTGGCATTGTATTTTTGATAGCATGCTTTCATATCTTCAGTTTATTGCATAGTATGAACAAATCAGTCCATTACTTTTAAAGTAATGGCCTAAAGTAGATTAAGCCATGCAGTAATGCATGACCTTAACATGACCTTCATGGCCACTGCTGTGGGTTGTATCCATCCATATCTTTGTCATTCCCTCTTCAGTTGGTCTGCTCATGTTGCTTGCTAGTATGACAGCAGTGGTAACCTAAATGTTCTTTCTGAATTCTGGATGGCCTGTTGCAACCATTTCTAGATATCTAGATTTCTACAGAATGGTCTTTAGTTCTCTTGCTGAACAGTCACCTTGAGCCAGAGCGTCACCTTTTCACATTGAAGGTAGGGAATTGTATGACTGAACGCTAGCACAATGAAGGGCAGTATACACATGTTTTCAACAAACAAATGAATTCTTATGATTCAATGCAAAACAAACAAAGAAAGAAAGAAAGAAAGAAGGAAGGAAGGAAGGAAGGAAGGAAGGAAGGAAGGAAGGAAGGAAAGAAAGAGGAATGAGGGGAAAAGGACAAGCAACAAAAATTCAGCACCTCTCTCTCTGTGTGTGTGTGTGTGTGTGTGTGTGTGTGTGTGTGTGTGTGTATAATATCTTTCCCCTTTTTAAATAGAGGAAGCTGAAGCAAACTTCAATGCATTTGTGGCTTGTGGACTGAGCAGCAGAAGTATTTCCACTCACATTTTGGGGAATAGTGTCCTCTTGCTCAGTTCACAGACTGCCATCTTCTTAGTAACTACTGTTAGAAACAGTTATACCATCGTGTGTGAAGCTTAAGCATTGCATGTTCTTCAAATGCTAGGTATTGTTGTTGTTGTTTGTTACTGTTTTTAAAGTTGAGACTGCTGTACTTCTAAATGTATTATAAAACCCCTCCTCCACCCCATTTTAACCCTGAATATTTTACAAATTAACTTTTTTTAAAAAAATGTATTTGTTTTTACACTTTGTATCTGCATTGTAATGCTTTGAATTGTTTTTTTTTTAACCTGTACTGTTTTAAATTGTGTTATCTGCCTTGAGGCCATATATCAGGAGAAAGGTGGGATGTAAACAAATGAAACAACAAGAAGAATTAGAATAAGGGAGACATGGCAAAATTGGGGTAAAGGCAGAGAAATCCTTGTTTGCTCCATTCAGGTACTTTTTGACACATCATAGTGCCTATTTCACTTCTGCTGTAGCCAATATTTGCTTGATCCAGAGACAATAAGTTATAATTGGACTCCATTTCATAAATTTATTCTCCTCTTCATAATCCTGCATTTTCTTTCCTATTACTGACACCTATAATGATATCCATACAAGAATCCCAGAACTGAAAGTAGCATAAAAATGGCTGGGAATAATGCAGGATCTTTCCTAACACATATAGAAATACACAGTAGTACATATAAAGAACAGCATCATCAAACTGGACTTGTTCTGCTCTGGAATCATTGCCAGAAGGATGAGTGCTCATAAGGCCCAAATCTACTTTCTTCTCTCTTCCACTCAAAAGTTATGCCAAAGTTCAATGACTCTTTCACATCTGTAAAAAATGTTAGGCTTCTCTTCACCATTTCCCTTTGTGTATTTCTGCTGTATTCTCTTAAATAACCCCAGGTTATATTGTCCAATATTTTCTTTCTTTAAATAAAGAAACCATTGATTAAAGGGGGCACATAAAAGTCTAGAAAGCTTTTCATTGAAAAAGACTGTTGACTCATGTGTACTTAGCAGGCAAAATGAACATACTGCTTCTTAAACGGAATATTTTCAAGGTTTTGTTATAAGTTTCTCACTTCTCCCTTCATCCCAAGGGGAAAAAACCATGGGGGCTGGACAATTACACTGAGTTTGAATCTTTTGAGTTTCCATTTCTAGATTGTACTTTGCTGGCCAACTCATTCCATTTCTGATTGTGCTGTTACCTGCCTCAATCCTCTAGAGGGAGAGGCGGGATACAAATAAATAAATAAATAAATAAATAAATAAATAAATATATTATTATTATTATTATTATTATTATTACTATCATTAGTAGTATTTCCTAAAAAAAGATGCAGACATAGAAGACTCAAGGCCTTGTTTTGCAGGTTCTCCCGTTCAAGATCAACCAGCAACTGTTGGATCGTCTTCATCCAATTGCTGTCTATCTTGTCTTTTATTCAGAAATGCGCCCTCAGAAGTTTCTTCATGTGTTACTACCCTGTAGCATGTGTCAGGAATCTGATGGGTCTTGCTGACCCCTTCTGAAGCTTTGTTATACATACCCTAGTTACGCTGCAACAGGTGAAATAGCCTTGGTTTTGCTCAAAACCTGCTCTTAGAGTAGATGTCTAATTTTGCCTACACTACACTGTTACAGCACCATTATTCCACTTTGACTCCTATAGCTGCCTCCTGTGGAATCCTGGGATTTGCAGTTTAGGGAAGAGCATTTAGAATTCTCAGCCAGACAGATCTTAAGCCTCACTGAACTACAAACCCCAGAATGCCATAGGAGGCAGTCATAGCAGTAAAAGTGGAATAATAGTGCTAGAACAGTGTGATGTGGTATTCTTGTTAGGATTTAACACAACATAATAGCAATTCCATTTAACATTCAAGGATCTTTCCAGTCTCTCTCTCTCTTGCACCAAGCGACTTCTTCCTCTTTCCCGAGATGAAGAAACCACTTTGTGGTCGGCGATTTGATAACAGAAAGATCATTTTTAAAGTGGAACAGTGGTTTTCGAGTAAAGCGGACAACTTCTATAAAGAGGGCTTGAAACAGGTGAAGAAACGCTGGCAAAAATGTTTGACTCTGCAGGGAGACTACGTGGAGCAGAACTAACTTTGACCACTGCAAGTGACTATTGTATGATTTTTATTTCATGGTGATGATTAAAACTTTTGGATACCTCTCGTATTTCATAGACCCTTCTTTGAGTATCTCTGTTTCTACTATGTGATATGTAGTGGACGGTACCCAGAGAGAGAGATTTCTCTGGGTTCTTTGCTTGTGGAATTCCATCTTCAGGAATGTTCACCAAAAACTTCTTTCAATGTCTTTTTTTTTGGGGGGGGGGGGGTTGAGAGCCAGGCCAAAAATCCCTCTTCTACTTTTTCCATTTTGTGCCACTGTATTTATACTGTTATTTTGTTGATTGTTTTATATCATCAAATTTTCATTCTGTTTTTAACTCTTGTCTGTTGCCCTCATAATTATATATTTGAAAGATGACAGAAAAAAAACTTCAGAAGAAGAATGGCTAAAGAAATCGTAAGATGTGTTAAAATGGATAATCTAATTATAAAAAAACAACATTAAAACAATTTAAAGAAGACTGAAAGCATATCACACCTATCTGAAGGGGAAATGGGGGAGTTAGTAATAATAGGTTTCAAAGTATAACAAATGATGGAACAAGGGATAGATAAAACTAGGGTAGGATGTAAGTGTAAACTTACAAAATCCTTGTGAATCATATAATTTATTATAAAGTAGCATGAATTATGCATGATAATAAAATATAATATGGTTTAAAAAGCAGAGAATGAAATCAAATATGTAGGATAGGAAGAACATCAGATATTCATGTAGAAACCAGCACTGAAAAAGGAAGGAAGTTAATATTGTTATGTGGTGTGTGGTTCCCCCCCCCTTTTTATTTGTTGGTATATGCCAAGGAATTTGTATACTCATTTAATTAATTTTTATGTCTTATGAAAATAAATTAGGAAACAATAATAATTATATATTACAAAATGATAAACAAATCTGGTAAATTATTCTCTAGCACATCAGTGTCCAGTTTCAGCCATTGTTCTTAGGAACCTGAGGCCGAAACCCCCCCAAAACACCATATCATCTAGCATTCAAAATCACAGAGAAAGAGAAAAAGTATCTGGGCAAGCTCATGTTATTTTGCCACATAAAACAAAGTGAAAGTTCACTTCTCCACCATTCCATGTACTATATTGGAAGATTAATATTACTTCAATTTTGGCAATGAGACATTGTCTTCTGCTACGCATGAGAGCAGTGGGCTAGCACAAAGATGTTGCACTGGCTATGAAGATTTTCACACGCCATCGTTATATCGTTCCTTTATCGTCCCAAAGTGTAGTGGAATTGTCATAACAGATAGACGATTCCAAAAGATTTTCACATGAGGCTGTTAGTGTTCTTAAAACGTTGATATATCAGAATTCTGCAACAAATGATTACAAAAAGATTTCAAAACTGTTGAATTGCTGAATTCTGATGTATCAATGTTTTAAGAACACTAACATGTGAAGCATTTCTCTCACTGTGGCTATAGCTAAAGTCAGCCCTGATGCCTGACTGTCCACAGGTCTCCAGACTGCTTCCAATAACTGCTATATATAGATATAGATGTATAAAATATATGATACACCATCTGTACTAGACTGAAGACATAGCCCTACACTGAATAATCTCTGTCCATGCTATAATGAATTGCTTCCCATTTTGTTGAGAGGCGCAAGGGAGAAGAAAATACACTGTTGTTGACAATTATATGTGTCTAGAACAAGACCTCATATAACAAAGTTATATGTGCCTAGAACAAGAAGCTCATGTGGACTGCAACAAAATCATTGTAAGGATATTGGCAGGTATTAACATCTATCCTGTCAGTTATTATTATAAGGAAAAGAGGAAGAGGAGGATGAATTTGTAAGTTATAAAAAGCAAGCACTCCGTTTTTGCATACTTCAATGTCTACCCATCCATCCCATTCAACTCTTATAGCACTTAACAGAGGTGGGCAGCTTTTATTAAGCCTGAGGCACAATGAGGTTAAGAGACTTGCCTACGGTCATTCGTCAAAGCAAGGAATAGAATCTGGTCCCTTGGTAACCTCTCTGCTGTACTAAGCAGTAGACTAAAAACAAATTTCACCCTCAAAGCTTTCCCCCTCATGTCTATCAAATAGGCCAGTCAAAAGCATGCCACAAACTTATGGCTTTTTTGCCAAGGGCTCTTTCTATCCACCTACATCAAATCTGTGTATGATTCATTATTTAACTTATTGCAAACCTATTGCTCTACCTTCAGCACTTCAGTGCACTAGGTGTATATACTTTTCAAATCAGTCTCCAAAGTGTCTGCAATAGCTTTCTGGGAAATCTCTCCTTACTGTGGCAGCTGAATGGCAAATTGGAGCCTAATTTACAGTACTCCTTACACTGGTACCTTTGCCCAAGCCTGCCTTGCTGCTTAAGCTCAAGGAAAGGTGAGAACCACACCCTAGCTTAAATAAATTTTAGAAACGCCTCCTAACTTCAGTTAGCTTTCATAGCATACTTTCCTCATTTTGTAGTCCTCATACAACCACATCCAAAGTTGATCCGAGTGATACATTTACACAGTTACAGTTCGACTGTAACTAGCTGAGTAAAATAGTGTTGTAGCAGAATTCAAAGACATAATTGTATTAGTCTGGGCTGCATTCTGGTACCATTTAAGACAGAGATGGGCAACTGCCATGGGCCCATGATCCACTTTTCAAGTTGGCCAAGTACTCGTAGGATGCAAATTTGTTCTTTCTTTGGGGAGATTTTTTCCCTATTAAAATGTTGTTTTCCTTATTAAAATTTTGTGTACTTGTTGTTGTGTGCCTTCAAGTTGTTTCAACTTATGATGACCGTAAAGTGAACCTATCATAGGGGTTTCTTGGCAAAATTTATTCACAGGCTTTGCCCTTGGTTTCCTCTGAGACAGAGTGAGTATGCGTTGCCCTAGGTTACCCGATGGGTTTCTGTAGCCAAGTGGGGATTTGAATCCTGGTCTCCAGAGTCCTAATCCAACATTTAAAGCACTACATCACACTGGCTCTGTAAACTTTGGCTGCATATATTTAAAACTGATTAACTTTTGCTGAAATATTTTTTTTTTAAATAAATTTTTTTGGACAATATTAAATTAATTAAAATCTCTGCCATTAACAAGTGAAACCCTCCAAATATGCATGATGCTTAAATGTAAGTTTATTTAGAAATGAAACTTAACTTTAAAATAAAATAAAATCATAATTCATTAATTTTGACTTTTGCTATTGAACTAAAGGGAAATAAACTGAATAAATCAATGTCAAGTAGGATATCGACTATACTCTTTTGATTGGTGAGTCTTTTGCATCTTCTGAAATTTGGCTCCAGGGCCCCCCCTTGGATGCTCAAATCCCATTATATATAATGGGGCAGTAAAATGGTGTCACTTATATAAAATGACAAAATCAAAGTTTGCATTTTGGAATTTATATATTTAATATTTAATTTAAATATTACATATTTTCAAGCCATCGTTGCTTGAATCTTGGATACAGAGGGACGATTGTATTACATTTAGTAGTTTCCTTCCAAAGGAGAAGGGGGGGGTATAGGGGGTCAAAAACAGTTGGGGGACTACATGTGGCCACCCAGCCTCCAGACACTTTTAGACATTCTTCCAGCCCACAGCCTGCCTTTTTGAAATGAAATAAGGCTCCAGACAAATAGTGCTTCTGTGTTGTATCAAGCCAGCAGGACAGGTTGTGCATATGGGCTTCAGTCTTTCTGTTTATTTATTTAACATTCTTATTGAAAACATCTATAAACCAAACATCAAGAATGACAGCTTGTGAACAGGTAATGTAAATTATTGATACAGAAATGTAATAGGTGTAGTTCTAAAGTTCTGCCAATGTCTAGCCAGTTAGGGATATCAATTATATGTTTTAACAAACGAACAAGCATAATTGTGTTGCCAGTAAGTTCTTCCAAAATTTCTGATGGGGTAATGAAATTGTCCAAAGTCACTCTTGCATTTCAAATTATCAATAAATTGTAACTATTTTTCATCAAACACATCGTCTCTATTTTCTCCTCTGATATATCTTACGTTTAGAATGAATTTTTCATACAGTACCAAATATAGCATTCCTTGGAACCATGTTTGAATGGTCAAATTTTGGAGGGATTTGTTTATGTGCGACAAACAGAAGTTATGAAATTAAAAATTTATTATGTGCAACAAATTGTTTCCCAGAAATAAAGAAAATACAAGTAATTCACCACTCTTTACCATTCTTCCCCATAATATCTTCAACGGGTCTAAGTACATATGGGCTGAGTAGGAACAGACTTGGAGCTGGGTTTGGAAAGTTATTGCGGGGGGGGGGGGGTTGCAGCTGAATTTGCAGAAGCCTCTCACCAGCATGGAGGTGTTGGGCTGCACTGTTTTAGACAGGAAACAACTAATCCATTACAAGATTCAAATGAATCTCTTGAAAATAATGCAGAATCTTCAGAGATGGCTTTCAAAGACAATCTTTGTTTCAAGGCAGATGAGAGTGATTTTTATTCCCTCCAGTGTAAAAGCTAGGTGAGATGAGATCATCAACAGGAGATGGGAGGCAAAGGTTAAACAGCAGGAGATCTAAGGGTCTGTGCCTGAACAGCACGAGGGCCCAAGCAGCAGGAATAAAAGAAAAGAAGACAAGTCACAGGTGTCAGAATGTGAACGGAATAATAGGAGCTGGCACTCCCTTGTGCCAACTATCCACTCCAGTTTCATCCTCGGATGTTCTTTGTCTCTGCCAGCAACTTCATATTCTACTCTCCAATCCATCCTTATTACAAACCCAGCACACTTTATTTTCCCTTTCTGTGAAGCTATTTTCTAAACGAATCAAAAAGAATATGATTTCTTTCATAAAGTCAAGAAATCAATAAGATAAGCGATGAGGAGGGAATGATTGAAATTATAGTGGGGAGAAAATCAAGTTTGCTAGAAAAAGGAACTGTTATAGTAAGAATGGCCCCTGTCACGTTGCACTGCTCTAGTTAAAGATTAGATCTGTACTCAGAAATAACTGCATCCTATTAGTAAGGTGTTTGTGGGAATAAATCAATTTTCTTCATCAGTATTGACTGTGTGTATTCACATTCCTTGCAAATGCAGAAAACATACTGAATTTTGTACTGGCTGCTAAACTTAGCATCCTAAGACACTTTACTTTCAGTAACTGATTGTGTGTGTGTATGTATATATTTATACAGAGAAAGTGAGAGAGACAGAACAAAAGTATAATTTTTCTATACTTTTGACCAATACCAGTACTGGGAGTGAGTGAGTTAAAGTGAACAGGAATGGGCCACCTTGAATCAGCCAACTACACAGTATTCTACTCAGGGAATGAAAAGACACAAAGAAATGGGGTGGCGTTCATACTAAGAAAATATATGGCAAAACAGTCAGAGGATACAATGCAAAATCAGACCAAATCATCTCAATAAAGCTCCAGGGAAAACCTATGAATATCACCGTAATTCAAGTATACATACCAACCATAGAGGCAGAACAGGAAGAAACTGACAGATTCTATGAAGGAGTACAGAAAGAAATTGACAGCACACCAACACAGGGCATCATGGGCGACTGGAACACAAAGGTCAAAAGCAAAGAAGAATAAAAAATATTAGGCAGATTTGGATTAGGCAAAAGAAATGAAGCAGGTGAGCATCTGAATGATTTTTCCAAAGCCAACAATCTATTCATTGCAAACACATTTTTCAGAAAGAAGGCTACACACATGGACATGACCAGATGGCCAACACAATAACCAAATAAATTATATAATCGGAAGTAAAGGATGGCAAAGCTCCATACTGGTGGCCAAGACTAGACCAGGCACCAACTGTGGCACAGACCATGAATTACTCATATCAAAAATATGAATAATGCTAAAAAAGAAAACAAAAACAATCATACCAAAATATGATTTAAACAATACCTGAACAGAATATATTGACAACATAGGGAACAAATTTGCTCTACTAAGCATAATAGATCCAAAACTAGATGAACTATGTTCTGAAACCAGACATAATAAAAGAAAAATGCAGCCATTTTCAATAGACAAAAAGAACGAGAGAAAAAATGGATGGCAGAAATAATGCTACAAGCAATAAAGGAAAGAATAGAAGCAAAAAAAAAAAAGGGGGGGGGAGGGGGGAGAGATAGGAACACACTAAGAACCATGAAAGCAACAGTATAATGACTAGTGCATAAAGGTAAAGAAAACTACTACTATGACCAGTGCAAAGAACTAAAAGACAACAACAAAAAGGGAAGAACAAGAGATCTATTCCACAAGATCTGGGAAATCAAAGGAAAATTCAAGCCAAGGGCCAGGACACTATACAACAATAAAAATAACATAATTCGAGACCAGGAAGGAATAAAAAGACTTTGGATGTAATACACAGAAGAGTTATCTAAAAGAGATGACAAATAGAAGACATATGGAATGAAGAACCATATAAAGGTGAAACCCAAATTTTAAAATGGGAGGTGGAAGCTACAGTAAGAGAAATGGCAAAAAACAAATCACCAGAAACAGATGATATTCCAGTTGAACTATAGCAATCCACATTGATATAGTCAACTCTAGTGCTAACCAACTAATGTCTGTTGGAACAATGGATTTGAAAAGAGACTAATGAGACGAGGTACTATAAAAGGCTTTATATAAAGGCTTAAAAGGGTAACAACATATATAACAAAATCATACAAAACCCATATATATATATATATATATATATATATATATATAATACAAAATAAACCATAGTAGTAATAATGGCAAACGTAATAATACAATCAATTAACACAAGTATAAAGCAACAGAAAAGAAGGCTGAAAATAGAGTGAGCAAAAGAGGTAGCCTTATTACTACAAAAGCTAGCCTTATTGAGGCTCAAAAGTTGATTAGAGTTATGCATATACAGCTGTAGGTCATCTGTGTTCTCAGTAGCTCTCCATTAACCCTGTAATGGTTATTAACCCCATAATGGCTCAAGTGTAGAGCTTGTTACTATTACAACAATGTCAACAGTATAGAAAACAAAATAATGGCTAACAGATTGGAAACGATAAACATACATTCCCGTCCACAAAAAAGGAGACACAAAAGACTGCAGCAGCTATAGGACCATAGCATTAATCTCCCACGTAAGCAAAATTATGCTCAAAATCCTGCGCAGTCTCCAACCATACATGGAGAGAGAAATCCCAAAGGTCCAAGCAGAATTTAGGAAAGGAAGAGGCACTAGGGACCACATTGCAATCATACGATAGCTAATGGAGCATACCAAGGAATTCCAAAAGAAAATTAGCATGTGTTTTATTGACTATAAGAGTGATGGCAATTTTTTTAGGGACTGAGTGCCCAAACTAAAAAGGCCTTCTGGCACTGGGTGTTACCCAGTGCTGGAGGGTGGGACTTCTGGAAGGAGATGGGATTTCTGGGGTGGGACTTCCACTCTCCAGGGGTGGGACTTCTGCCCTCTGGGCAGGACTTCCAGGATGAGACTTCTCCTTGCCCTCCAGGGCCTTCACCTGCCTCTCCAGAGATAGCTAAAGACTCCAGAGATAGCTAAAGGAAGTGAAGGGGGAAGAAGAGGAACAGGCATGCACCTGTTTGTCCTCTTTCTCCACTTCTCAGGCCTTCACCTGCCTCTCTGGGCTGGGACCCCTGGGAAGAAGAGGAACAGATTCACGCCTGTTCCTCCTCCTCCCCCCACACCCTCCTGAGCCTTCAGCTGCCAGAGGAAGCTGAAGGTCCAGGACTGCCGGGAAGGAGGAAGAACAGGCCATATTCCCTATTGCCATGTATGGATGTGAGAGATGGACAATGAAGAAACAAGATAGGAAGAAAATCAATTCATTTGAGATGTGGTGTTGGAAAAGAGTGCTGAGGATTCCATGGGTGGCCAAAAAGACAAACAAATGGGTCCTAGAGCAGATCAAGCCAGTCCCTTGACTACATCATGAGAAGAGAGGACTAATTAGAAAAAATAATAATTTTGGGAAAGGTGGAGGGAAGTAGAAAGCGAAGAAGACCACATGTTAGATGGATGGACTCTATTAAGGAGATCATGGATATGAATTTTCAGGAACTAAGGAGAGCAGTGGAGGAAGGTGATCTTGGAGATGTCTCATCCACAGGGTTGCCATGGGTCGAGATCAACTCGAAGGCAATCAACAAGAACAAATTGACCAATGATTTTGTATTGGCCAATGAACTCAATATCCTAAAAGTTTAAATTTCTTGAATATTTTTTAAAACGTATTCGATCCTCATAGATGAAATGGTAGTTTTAACCATGTGTGTGACAACTGTGAAAACTCCAGAGCCAACAGTAGATAGTTATTGTTATATGAGGATAGGGAAGAACTGAGTTTTGACCCGCACACACCGTGAAGCTTTGTGGCTGATTTTGGCTGGTCACTGTTTATCAGCCAAACCTTCCTCCCAAGATTGTTATCAGGATAAAGGAGGAAACGTTATAATTGAGTGGGGATTTTAACCCAAGGTTTACCACTCTGAGTTCTACAGAGTAAAGTTGTGACTAATCATCACTAGTGGAACTGGTGGGAAACAAAATGGGAACACAGGAGATAGTATGGGAACACAGGAGATAGTGCAAAGAGCTTGCTGGAGGTGAAAATCCACCTCTCTCCTGTTTCCAAACAAACCATTCCATTGCAGGTATTTGGCACGGAAATAAATGGAAACAAGGTTGTTTACTTTGGCTCTGAAGGGTGAGCAGTTTTCACACTTGGCTCTGTGACTTGCTGAAATGAAAGAGTTGTAGAAAGTGCAGCTTGTGGGCTGATGCAGTTCCTCTGAGCTTTTTGTGGCCAACCAAATTTCCACAAGACCCATTCAATTACCTGCAATCATATATATATATATATATATATATATATATATATATATATATAATATTTTTGGCCCTAAATGCCCCCAAACAGCTGCTTCTGCTGAATGTGGCTGATTATGGCATAATGATGCCCCACAATTTATCATTACAAGAACAACATCTGACATAAACACTTTGGCTAGTTAGTTAATTAGCTAAGTGTTTTGTTGTGTGTCTGTGTCTTAACAAATACCTTTCAGTTAAAGCAGTACTTAATGCTGTTAGCACAGCTCTCTTTAAAAATAAAAACAAGACACTAAAACAATAAATCTATTACAATAATTGCAATTATAAATACATGCCAAAATAGTTTATAAGGCTAGATTGAAAAGATGCTTCTTCACACTCTTTTCAGAGATGGTTGATGGATTCCATATCAGTGGGTAGTAAATCCACTCCAGATTTTAGACAATAAAGAAGCTATCCACAGTGCGGAACCATATCCTTAACATTCAAATTAAAAAAGTGGTTTTGTCACCACATTGGCATGGAAGCCACCAACTGCAACTCAACCTTTCTGAATACATAGTTTGATTTTTTAAAAAAATCTGTTTTGTCTAGAAGGATTTCTAAAATTAAGTTCAACATTGGAGGATGTACAGTCTGCATCAGCTTTCAGGTGTTTCTGCGCACTTGTGAGTGGATGTGTTTCCTTCCTTTCCTCTACATTACCAATGCACATGAGAACATGAATAAAAACTGCAAGTAAACAACAACAATGTTGTGATTTTGTATTTGGCTGTGTCCCAATGATATTTTGTTGATTATCCGATGACTCTGCTATTTTATAGAACTAATAGGAATGTTTGTATTTCTATATTAGTATTTTATTGACTATATTCTGTGTCTGTATTGTATTATTTTACGGATGTAATCCTGCCTTGATCCTTGGGAGAGGTGGGAAATATCAATAAAAACTATTGTTGTTGTTGTTGTTGTTATATTTTATGCAGTGCTTTGTTGCTGCAAATATTCACTTCTGTGCTTTGGTGAAACACCACACAAAAATAATATTGAAGCTACGACATTTAAAAGAAAATCAATAGTGATAGACCAAGCAGAAATGAAGTAGAAGAAGGACTGAAGGAGAAAGATAAATAATTATTGTTTCTCTTGAAACAGTGAGGTGCAGTTTCTGGCAGTTTAAACTATATCAAAATATGTGTTTAAATAATACTTTCATAAGAAATATTAATTTATCACTTAAGTGCATATTTTAAAAGTTTCTTTTACTACTGAAAATGAACGCCAAAGAACGAGGAGGTTTAGGGATCCCGAATTTAAAATTGTATTTTTATGCATGTGGTTTGGAATGGGTAAATAGCTGGATAGAATTAAAGGATGAAGGGTTATTGAACTTGGAAGGCTTCAATTTAAGGTATGGATGGCATGCGTATTTATGGTGGGATAAAATAGAACTAAATAAAGAATTTAAAGAACATATAGTAAGGAAAACGTTATGGCAGGTTTGGAAATTATATAAGGGAAAAATATATAGAAAAATACCGGATTGGGCATCTCCACATGAGGCAATTTTAAAGAGAGATAAATTAGAAGGGAAAGAATGGTTAAAGTATAAAGATATACTGAATCTGGTAGACGGGAAATTAATGATAAAAACAAGAAAAGAATTAAGTGAGGAAGGATGGAATATAAATTGGTATTTATATTATCAGCTAGCGGAAAGATTTAAAACAGATGAAAGACAATTTGGAATTACAGTTAAAAAAACAGAATTAGATTTAATTATATTAGACAAAGGGAAAAAGAAAATATCCAAATTTTACAATCTGTTACTTAAATTAGAATTAGAACAGGAACAAATAAAACAACATATGATGCAATGGGCAAAAAATATTGGTAAAAATATTCAATTAGAATCTTGGGAGAGAGCATGGGGTCAGGATTTAAAATTTACAATGTGCGCAGATATTAAAGAAAATTACTATAAAATGTTATATAGGTGGTATCTAACTCCAAACAGATTGGCAAAGATTTATAAAAATGAGAAAAGTAATTGTTGGAAATGTGGGAAGGAAGTTGGAAGTTTTTATCATATGTGGTGGACTTGCCCCAAAGTACATAAATATTGGATGGAAGTACATAAAAGAATAATGAAAATAACACAACTGGAATTACAGATGTCACCGGAATTATATTTGTTAAATATTGTAGAAAACAAAGAAGCGAGAAAGAAAATAAAGCCACTGTTGTATCTCATTACATCTGCCAGAAATACACTTGCAAAATGTTGGAGAAAGGAAATAATACCAGAAATTGAAGAATGGATAGAAAAAAGTTTAGAAATACTAGAATTAGATTCATTGACTATGAGACTTAAAGAGGACATAAGAGAGGAGGATGAAGTAGCCTGGTTGAATTTAAAAGAATTATATATAAAGGGGAAGATAAAAAGATAAAGTAACTACGTGAAATGTAACAAAGTGTAGTAAAGGAATTAACTGGAAATGTAGAAAGAAAGAAGGGAGAATAATCCGCTTTGATCGTAGGAGCAAAATGAGAACGGGGAAGATACAATTTTAGGTAACTTTGCAAAAGAGATGATGAATATAGAGAGACAAAGAAGACAGACGTAAACATATTGGGGAAAGTGATAAAGTAGCTAAGATAAGCAACAGGTATATAAGATTATATGGGGAAAGGGGAGGGTGTGGGGGTGGGATTAGAAGGGTTAGCATAGGAAAAGAATATGTATAATTTGTTAATTTGTTATCCTTCTTTTTAATAGTGTATATAATTAATAAAGATTATTTAAAAAAAATAAAAGTTTATTTTACATGGAATACTAATAAAATGTTGAATTGGGACTAATATGGGCAAAATCATGCATAAGTGACATAGATCAAAACATAAAACATACATTCATCTCTAGTGAGAAAGTGCTTGCAGGGATGGCATAGTGGTTTAAGTACTAGACTATCACTCTGGAGACCAGGGTTTGATTCCCAATTTGGCAAGAAACCTACTGGTCAGTCACTTTCTCTCAGCCTCAAGAGAAGGCATTGGCAAATCTCCTCTGAAAAATTCTTGCCAAGAAAATCCCATGATGAGTTGGCCTTAGGGTTGCCATAAGTTGGAATTGACTTGAAGGCACACAACAATAAAGTGAGCAAACCAACTCAGCCATTCTTTGTTTTAATCACTGACCTTTTGTATTTGCAAGACAGAAATAAAGAGGACCAACCCAAGACAGCCTGTTGAAGCAGCAAAGAC
>NC_056525.1:161055587-161059016 GCF_019175285.1 Sceloporus undulatus
CCTTCCTTCCTTCCTTCCTTCCTTCCTTCCTTCCTTCCTTCCTTCCTTATTTTTTGTTGCTGTTTTTGTTTGTTGTAGGATTTTTTGTTTTTTGCAATTGGCATTTTTTACTGTGGCAATGATAATTCTCTTTTCCATAAAATGTCCCCAAAATGCAACATCCAAGGCATGGCTTGTGAAATACCATGTTGCTGCTATAATTAGTCATAGAAGCCAAGTGCCACCATTATTGACAGTGAAGCCAGACAGTCTCTGCCATTGCCTCCAAAGGTGAGCCACACATCATGAATGGTATTCCTACCCTTGCCCACTCCCACACATTGACCATCACCTATTTGATGACTAATCAAAACAGTCAAATGGAAACACTGTCTTTTGGTTTTCCATTATTCCCAGAAGAATGTGCAGCTCTAGCATCAACCTTACTATTGGGAGGACATGTTGGTCTCCACATGTTTTCGACTAACTATTCCTTTTACCCTTCACTGTAGGCTGTGCGAGCAAGAGCTGTAAGAATTTCAAATTCAAATACATCTGGAGGCCACATGTTTGTCATCCCTTCCCTGATAGTTGGTGAATAAAATAAGGAGGAGATTTCACTGGTTCATTGAAAGCTCATCTTTGCACTGAAGAAAGGTACCACTGTACATTTCTTTATATTTTACTATGGGCATTACCTAAAGGAATAGTTTAGCTTCAAATGAACAGGACATTATGAATTCACAGCACAAGGTTGCTCTGGTTTCATATATTTTTCTTTTTCTCTTCCTTCAAGAAAGCAAAAGCTGATATCGCTGTAAAGGATATACTTAAATCTGGGCTTCTTTTCAAAATGTAGATAAGATTCAAATTCCTGGTATGACTTCCTTGTATCACTATAAACTCATTACTGCAAATTGCTGTGTTGTAGTTTTTCCTCAAAGAGAATCTTAATGATGCAAATAAGCACAGCCTTTTTCCTTTATTTAATATAATCCCGAAGACAGAAGAAATGTTCTACATTCATTTCATATAGGAAGCTAATGTCAAAAGTGCAATTAAATTAAAAGCTGAATGCAGGTGGAACATAAGAACACTCTTCAACCACCTACTGATCAAATAATTACTAGGAAAGTGTTTCTATTACTGATTTTTTAAATATAAATCAGATTTCTGGTGATTACCAAAAAAAAGTTACCTTACAGTTCCTGCTATTAGAGGAAACATAAAATGCACCTGTTCTTTCCAATCTAATGTTAGAACGAAGTACAGAAGCTAATTGGATATTTCTCTCAGTTTAAATGTATTTATAGAATAAATGGTCAAATAGTCTAATAGGGAATAAGTGCGTTCCTATCATAGCCCACTTAACATTAGAATGTTCCTTGAAATTTTGGGGCAGATGTATTAATTCTGGCATTAGAAAAAAGACATTGTGGAGACCAAGGTCTACAGAGAACGGCACACAATTATAAAGAACTCAGTGAAACATCTCATGCCTCCCACTTACAAGTGGGGCTTTAGTTATGCACTTCACATCAGGCCCAGAAAATCTTTGCTTTCAACCTACAAAATGAAGCCAGGATAATGAGATACTCAGTATTGATCCTTCTGATATGAGGTGGTTTAGTTAGTCTTACATCATGGACATTCAAATGTCTTTTTTAAAAAATACATTTTTCATCTTCTATGAAAGAATCTGAAATGTCCAATTTGGCTAGATGAAAAAATACACATTTGTTCTGCAAACAATGAGTTACCTTAAATTGTTTCTGCAGTAAATAAATTATGATTGCGTTATATAAAGTATACAATATATTTCTAACTTATTGAAGAATTATTTTACTCCTTTTATTATATGTTTGCTACTTGTAGATTTGCAGGGTGTATCAATGGTGATGAAGGAACATCAAATAGTTCAAGAGCAAGCACATGTTATGAGTTCTCTGATTCTTTGGGTAAAAGCCAACAGGGTGTGACTGAAACAGAGACTCAGTCTTCCAAACTTCATGCAACCCCATGCCAAAAGTCGCAATGTAAAAGTTAATGAGTTACAAATTATTGTACTACACCAATAACTATTATTTTACAACCTTCCTTCAGGAGAGGTGGATAGGACAAACATGAAAGCTTGAACGAGAGCTGTACACCAAAGAAATGGTTTTAAGCTTCCCTGGAAGACCTTACAGCAAACCAAAAAGCACCAGGCAAGCCACACTAGAGAAACCCACAAGGTGATCTTGAGCAAGTCACAGCCTCAGAGGAAAGCAATGGCAAACACCTTCTGGACAAATTGTGTCAGGAAAACTGTATGATAGGTTTGTTTTAGGGCTAACTTCAGTCAGAAATGACTTGAAGGCGCACACTAACAACAAAGTTAGACCCATGCAAGAGACAGAGTCAGTTTCACCCCTGCTGCTTAATTGCTCAATTTAATATTGAAGCAATGAAACAATAACGCCATTCAGAACACTGAATTTCAAATGGAAATCCTCATCCTCAATTGGAATGGGTATGCTCTGCCATAAATTAAATTAAATGTTTTCATTATGCACACAATTATTAAAAACAGTGTGTATAAAATTACCATCAGACTATGTGCATAATGTGTATATGAAACATAAATAAATTTCATGTTTAGACTTGGATTTCATCTCTAAGATATCTCATTATGTGTACATTAATATTCTAAAATAATTTTTTTAAAAAAACAAACAAAACATTTTTGGTCCCAAGCATTCTGGATAAAGGAGACTCAACCTGTACTGGATTCACTGATATTGTTGTCTCATCCTTTTATCTGTATTATATACTTTCCCACCTAAAATGGATCCCAATGAGCACTTTACATGAAGGGAATTTTGACTAAATGAACTGAACCAGAGGGAAGGGGGCATATTGGTATACCCAATAGCGTGAAGCCTTGATGGTGTTGAAAAGCAGCACAGTTATGAAATATTATTTGGCCAAATACCCTAAATCTCATGATTATAAAATATGGAAGCCAATATTTTAAGTTTGGTGCAGAAAACAATTATATAAGACTGATGAGAATAGATTAGGGAGGATAAAAACTGTCAGAGAAAAAAGCCCAGAAACTTGGGGTATAAGCCATCTGTAAATTGACAGGAGTGAAGATGAAATAAGCTGCTATAGTTGATGAGTAGATCCATAAACAGACTGGGAATGTCTTCCCACAGTATTACCCTACAATTACCCTAAGAATTCGTTCTATGCTGCACGTATTGCGTCCGCAGAGTCGCGTCCAGCAGAGCTGTTCAGGGTTGTGAGGGAGCTGACTCAGCTCCCTCCCTCCCTGAGCCCTATTCTGGTACCATCTAAAGCCTGCTGTGATGATTTTAATAACTTCTTTGCGGATAAAATCTCTCAGATCAGGGCTGATCTTGACGCCAGTATTTATGCAGGTCCTGTAAGAGAGGCGTCCGAAGC
>NC_056525.1:161059116-161064046 GCF_019175285.1 Sceloporus undulatus
AGTATGTTCCTTGCTCTTTGAAAAGTGGCATGTCAGGAAACGCCAACCTTAGGGTCCTTCCAGTTGGATGACAGTAGAGTCAGCCCTCTGTATCCAGAGATTCTTTATCACAGATTCCATGTTTCATGGCTTGAAAATATTACAAAGTATATATATTCCAAAAAGCAAACCTTGATTTTGCCATTTTATATAAGAGATACCATTTTACTGTTCCATTGTATTTTATGAGATGAGCATCCATGGATTTTAATATCTACAGGGGAACCTGGAACCAAATTCCAGCAGATACCATGGGCCCACTGTACTACCAGTCAAAAGTTTTAGTTACCATATATACTTGCCTATAAGTCTAAAAATTTATGCCCCAAAATTGACCCAAAAATCGCAGGTTGACTTATTTACAGGTCAATATGGTAATGTGATAGCATTTCCCCATGCAGTTTCTTTCTATCCTGAGCCAAGCAGGAGTCCTTGGTGATTGATTGATGTTTGTTTAACAGTCCCTCTCCTACCCATGGACTTCCCTGTCTTGAGAGAAAAGGCTGAAACACTGAAGCCTCATACTTATTGCTTCTTCCCTCTTGCCGTTCGCATCCACACACTGAAGGAGCCTCCAAGATTTACACATGGGTCAAGTCAAAATCCATAGTTTTGGCCCCAAAACTTGCCCTCAATGTATACATGAGGTCAACCTATAGTTGAGTATATACAGTACTTGTCCCTTCTTTCCCTCATTACAAGATAAGAGTTGCTGTCTTCATGCATACATGATTAAGTATTCAGTAAGATATTTCATGCACTGTGCACATAAAAATACTGTTTCACAATGCATTTATAGACACATCTACTCAAAAGTGAGCTCCACTGAATAGATTTTTCTATGTTTATGAAAAAGAAAAAGAAAAGATAGAAAATAAAATTGAAGATGCCACTGAACTCTTAGAAAGAGACTTTTTAAAGTAATTAGTTATAGTTCCAAGGGTTACCAGAAACTAGTTATCCTTTTGGTTCTAGTTTTAGACTATAGCTTTTCTCTTCCCAGTTTCTCAAAAATAACTAAATACGGGTGAAACAGACGAGCTAGATAAAGCAGCTTGAAGCTGCCTTTTCCAAAGCCGCATTGAAACCCCACCAACCACTCCCAAGGTGGCTGGATTGTGAATGTCATCACCACACAGCATGGCTTCAAGACGTGCCACTGGCTACTTTTTTTAAAACTTTCCCTCCCAACATCCCTTTCCACCTTTGCTGGCAACTGCCATCCCATTGCATGGCACACATTCTCATGTACAACCCTTCACCTGGACAGCATCGGAACAGAAACATGCCCATGCAGATGCCGGCAAGGTACAATCATGCCCCCCTTCACCTTCCTTTCACCCTATGACCTCCTTTTGACTGTCTGTTTTGTGTATGTTGTACTCATCTCCGTGAGAGGTGTCACGGTTTCTCTTTTGGGCATTGCCACCCTCCCTGCTTCAGTACAGCCACTCCATCCCTTTTAAATGTGCTTCTGCGATGGGGCATTTGCACACACAAATAGGGTTAAGGTTGGAAAGAGCACCCCTTTAGAGCCACCCTAGCGTTGGTGCATTTATATATACATGTGAAGGTGTGCACTTTTTGGGAAGAGGTGGAAAAATCCAGCTCCTCTTTAGTAAAGCTTTTCTCCCCGTAACACAGCTTGGGTGTCCTTTCCTGCTGGCTTCAAGATATGCGTTGTCTAAATACCCTGCCTCAAAGCCAGCTGGAAACGTGCTTATTTTGATCATCTCATTCACCCCTTAGTTACTTATAAGCAGTGCATCTGAGTATGGCCAGTGATGGTAAATACAGGGGTTGTCTCTATGGCCAAAACATCTGTGTTGCCCTAGCCTCATGTCTTCCTATTTAGACAATACAGGCCAAAAACCCAGGACCAGAATAGAGCCTGATCTTGGTGGACTGGATCTAGTTTGCCACAGAGTTTCCTGGAACTCTGTGGCAAATCCTAGCTGTTCAAACACATTCCTTACCTTGCTGAACCATTGCTCCTTCTGAGAAGCTCCTCATTGCCATATCTGACATGGAATTGGGGTGCCTGGTCATGTGGGTGCAGCCAGTTGTCCACATCAGAAGTAGCAACAGGGGGCTTTTCAACAGGAGTGACAGCACGGCAAGGTAAGGAGTAAGCACCAATCACAGGTCCTGAGTCAATGTGGGGATGGGCATTTAAACACCTGCTCATCCCTCTACCAACCCAGGGACAGACCCCAGTGAGCACCCAGGTCAGAATAGCATGGGATCAGCCCTTTCTGTCCTGGCTCATCTGCTCAGCCCCACAGTTAAGTGGCTCAGAACAAGATTTAAAATGAACATACTCTGGATAGAACTTATGAAAAATGTATTCCTATGGGATTAATAAAAGACTGGCATAAGAGTGTGCCAAGAAGATATGTCCAAGAAGAATGCATAGGAATATGTGGAACCTGGAAAAATGTACTTAAAATAGTTTTTTTTTAAAATACAGTAGTGTTGTATCTCAGAAAACCAGTTGCTCAAAGAACATTTCATTGAATAAAATTTCAAGATTGCGGGGGGGGGGGTATTTGGAGGGTCTGTGCATTTCACTGTTAAAAGACAACAACGCATGTCAACCAAGTATTTCCAAAAGAACTGTTTTGCATGTCTCTTAGGGGATTATCACACGGAGCCCTTACTGTGGTCAAAACGTTCCTGAAATGTTTCTGAAGCATGAAGGTGTGATCGTCTGTCACGCTACTAAAATGTCATTAAGGCATCCCGTTTCTCTCCCGTTGTTGAAGCATTCACAGAGAAGCCATTTTTTTGAATAACGGAAGATTCCATTATTCAAAAGATGGCTTCTCCATGAACGCTTCGTCGATGGGATAGAAGCGGGATGCCTCAATGACGTTTTAGAGGTGTGATGGATGATCACACCTTCACTCTTCAGAAACATTTCAGGAACGTTTTGACCACAGTAAGGGCTTCGTGTGATAATCCCCTTATAATCAGAACAGTGAAAAACAGGATAAAACTAAAATCCCATTTGCTTATACATACCTACTGGATTGCTTAGGGGTAAGCATGGGCAGCAAATTCTGAGAGTATCCAAGATCCATCCCTTTAGATATAGAAACAGCAATGAAGGTGATGGTTGTGGTGGTGCTGATCATGATGACAATCATCACGATTATGATGCATACAGAAACAGAAGACTTCTTTGTAGACCAATTTTCCTGTTCCAGCTCCACATTTACAGGAGGAAAGTAAATCTAATTGCTAAAATTATTAATCCGGAACTGGGTTGAATGAGAAGAATTAACACAAAGCACTTGTTTATGAGCACATTCCCCTCTTCTAGAAGCAAATCTATATCATGCACAGGAAGAAAGTTAACAGGGTGAGATCATATGTGCATCCCAAATATGCAGAATTAACTCTATAATTAGCCAACAGCTATACTTGAAAAGGGATAAAATTATTAAGCTATAGTTTTTAAATATTTAAAATAAACCCAGAAAGGGTTTGATTACATGTAACTAGTGACAGCCAAGCTCTGGTCTCATGGATTCCATTGATTCCATTGATACTTGTATCTCCAAAGCTGCCTGCAGTAAATGGATACGTACGTACTTGAACAGATGATGAGGATGATCCATATCCTTCAACTGTCCCTATTTGGCAGAGATAGTCCCAATTAATCCTCTATTGTCCCATGTTTTGGCTGCTTTTAAAATTTGTTTCTCCTACTCCAGCTTTCCCCCTTTCTACTGACAAGACATGGAGAACAGGAGACTCTTGTCCTTCCCAGTAAGCTTGGGCAAAAGCAAACTGTTGCAGTCTCTTCTAGCTTGTGTGTTCTTCTTCATTAATAGCTTTTGCGATCTTGGCCACATTCTAATATTGCTGGGCCATGTGTGTCCTGGTTTCATCCATGAAATGTTAAAGGACATGATGTTCATATTGGTAGAGAAGATAAAAAATACAGTATAATACTAAACATTGATAGAAATGGAAACCACAGCCAGGAAATCAGAAGAAGATTAAGAATGGGAAGGACAGCTATGAAAGAACTAGAGAAGTTCCTAAAATGCAAGGATATATAACTGAGCACAAAAATTAAATCGTACAAGCCATTGTATTCCCTGTTGCTATGTACGGATCTGAGAGCTGGACAGTTAAGAAGGAGGATAGGAGGAAAATTTGAAATGCGGTGCTGGAGAAGAGTGCTAAGGATTCCATGCACAGCCAAAAAGATAAACAAATGGGTCCTGGAGTAGATCAAGCCAGAAATCTCCCTAGAAGCCAGGATGACAAAACTTAGGTTGTCGTACTTTGAACACATCATGAGAAGGCATGAATCATTGGAAAAAACAATAATGCAAGGAAAGGCAGAGGGAATTAGAAAGAGAGGAAGGCTGCATGCAAGATGGATGAACTCTATTAATGAGATCACGAGTATGGGTTTACAGGAATTGAGCAGAGTAGTGGAGGACAGAGGGTCTTGGAGATGTCTCATCAGCAGGGTTGCCATGGGTCGAGATCGACTCTAGGGCAGTTAACAACAAATATTAATTATTAATTACCATCTCAAAATAATAAGGCAGCATACCTATTTCTATTACAGTTCAGTAAACGTATATTTATGTGATTATAAACTAGTCGTTATTTATTAAAAATACTTTGTTTCCATAACAATAATAGTAAGAGCCAGTGTGGTATAGTGGTTTGAGCATTGGACTGTGACTCTGGAGATCGGGGTTTGAATCACCACTTGCCCCAGAGAAGTGACCTTGAGTAGGTCATACTCTCTTAGCTTCAAAGAAAGGCAAAAGCAGACCCCGCTTTGAACAAATCTTGCCAAGAAAACTCATGATATAGTTACCATAATTCAGAAATGACTTGAAGGCACACAATAACAACAACG
>NC_056525.1:161064146-161067456 GCF_019175285.1 Sceloporus undulatus
AGGGTTATCATTTATACCAAAATTTATATAAACCAGCATGGGTAACAATGCTGCCAACTTCTTTCTTTCAGTTGGTCTCAAAAGTGCAACAAGATCTTTCTACATACTGATTCCACACTATCTCAGCTATATCTTTGAATTCTATCTGATATTCATTGTGTATGGATAGTTTAAACAAGTCACCTTTGTGACCCACAAATTGAAATCAGACTCCTCCTTGAAGCTATGCTGGGGGGTAAGGAGCAAATAAGCCTGAGTCTTGCTGTTACCTTGCCCAACCAGGGATAGGCAGCTGTGACTCTCCACATGTTTTGGGCCTACTGTTCCACTAATCCTGGTCAGCACAGTCAATAGTGAGGAATTATGTTCAAGACTCTGAGAACAACCATTTGCCCTACATGTGCCACTCAATTGTGGGAATGCAAAGAATATTCACAATGGGAAAGTGTCTGAAGCTGTCAAAAACACTTCAAGAAAAAAAATCTTTGCACAATATCCACACACAAAAAGGATCTCAAAATACAGTCAGCAGCAGGGAGGAAAGTTTCTGTTTTGTTGTTGTTGTTGTTGCTCTTGCTTGAAAAAAAGAAAAGCAAAGGTTTGCATCCCCATCAAGAATCATGGGATAGATATGAGTGCAGAGAATGGGATCTCAGAGAATAAGTTTAACTGTAAGTGATCATTGGCTCTGGCCCATCAATCTGCAGCCAATATATAAGTAACCCTCCAATAGTAGTTTCTGGTGGCTTCTATGTCAGTAGGATAGTGAATCAGATCTGCATCTTATTCTAATGGAGCAATCCAAGGTGCTGAATGCTACAACTCAAATACATTTAACACTCTTCATAGCTCCTGTAAAATACAATAAAAAATCTGAACTAGAGTCACTGCTTCTATGACATGGGAGCCACCAGTTATCACTGCCTTCCAGTAATAGAAATGGCTAAGCTGCAATAAATATTTGCAACCTCATGGCCACAAGGTAATGTTTATTTTGGGAGGGTTTGGATTTAAATCTTGAGCTGAATCATGATCTCACTAGGTACTTTGCTCCTTTTCAATCTAAACTGATCTCCTAGGGTTGTTGTGAAGAACATAAGCCAGTTACACCATCCTGAGCTTCCTGGAAGAAGGCAGGATTCAGAAGTGACGGAGAGGGAATTAATTTCATTGGGAGAAAGAAATCCACTCACATACATCAAAGTGGATTAAACTTTCTTTATGGAAATGCTTGGAGAATTTCTGGGATTACACTGAAAATCCTGTACTGCTTGGGTTGTGGCATCCCCTTCTTTTGCATTCCTTGTTAACATTTTTAAATCAGTAAATCCTTCTCTCTCTCTCTCTCTCTCTCTCTCTCTCTGAGATACACGCACACACTGTAAAAGTACTTACAGCAACCCTGCTGAACACCAAAAATAGTTATTAAAATGTTGTCCCCCAGCATTCACATAAAGTCTTAATCACATTGTTCTTTTTTCCCCTTGAGGCATAACTTTTATTGACATGCAAATGGTGAAGACTGCTGTCCTGGAGGCAGCAATTAGAAGCATAATGCTTGCTTTTAATGCATAAGGCTTAGGGGTTATGGTACATAGGTTTTTGTCAGTGATGCATGTGCGTGTATATTATAGAATTGTTTCCTAAGGGCTACCATATGACCATGGTTTTTTGTAGCAGATGTTCTAAAAACAGACTATGGCAACCTTCTGAAGCATGGGAAGACCCAAGGAGAGTTGTGTCAGCTAAGCCTTATTGAATTTCTGAATGTAAGCAATTGGAAACAGGAAACCGTAGCCTGCTAAGTGATTCACCAGGCTTCCGTGTAGGTGTTATTCATGTATACAGATCCTGGTTACAAACATCCTTTGACAGTGGGATAAGCTAAAATGTCTCATTCTGCCAGGCAAGCAAAAGCACCATTGGGTATTGTTACCATTCAAAGGAAATAATTAAGAGGATAAAGGTAGATATTGGATGGAACTCAATCCCTTTTTGATGTAAACAAAGGAGAGGAGGAAAAGCAAATATGTCACATTGTTTTATGGATAGTAGGTTTTCATTGGGGAATCTCCCCATGTAACAGAGGCTGGAAGCAAATCAGTGTGTCTATACCACTTGGAATTCCAATCAATATTACAAGAAGCAGAACTGGAGTTGGGCATTGCCACTGCAGGGGCAACGTCGGCTCAGTGTCCACCAGTGACAAGGGGTTGAGATGTGGAAATACAATGAACCAGTTGCCTGAGATGTGAACACGTGATCAACCAGTTACCTCCTTTGTCATCCCGAGGCTTGGCTGTGACCAAGCAACTTGGTTCATCAATCAATAAAGTTGTGGTCTTTTCCTTCCAGTTGGGTGTATTGTGGTTGTTCATTGCAACGCCTCCAGCTCCACAGCAATTAACAAATGGAAAATGGAAGCGAATTTTTTGTACTCTTTGGACTGCTCAAAGATTGATACTTCATTACTGGCAAGATCCTTTTCCTCCACCTTAATCCAGTGGATAGACGATCTAACAGTGCTTGCAAGATTCGAAAGAATGATGTATATATAAAATTTGCAAATGGACTTACGTCTGGACATATAGGGACAGAACAGATGCATGGCTCCATGCCGCCTGTTTTTGCCCCATGTCTGTGCTGCAGCATCCCCATACTGCAGCACAGACACGCCACAAAAAAAGAGCCACCTAGAGCAGCTTCTTTTTGCGACACCAGAAGCAGAAAGGGGTGCTGCCATGACACCATTTCCTGCCAATGTCTGGTCGCTGTATGGTGATGGCAGCATCATGGCAGCCCCCCATCCATACATATTAGAGTTAGGGAGCGTGTGGTTGCTGTGTGCTCTTGAACCTTAAAATCACCGCCACCATGCCACAAAGTGTCCATGTGTACCAGGCCTTAGTTAGCTTTTACAGACATTTACAGCTAATGTGGTTATATTTCCTCCTCTTATGTTTTTATTTCCTTGTTTTTGTAATACTGGAATATTATTGTATGTAACTGAGATACCTTCTAAAAGTGATTTATTTATTTATTTATTTATTTATTTATTTATAGTTGGCCTTCCATATCCATGGAATCCATTTTCCATTTTCAACCTCACCCCCCCCCAAAAAAAAATGCTTGTAGTGGTTTGCGGTTTAAAAGGAAAACTGCTATGTCTGTGTGAGATTAAGAGCAGCTCAAGGGTGGAAAATAACCTAAAATTATGAGGACAATCCTGGGTGTGTGTGTGTGTAAATAACATTAGCAGCTTTGTAGACAAAGGGAATGCTGTGGATATAGCATATCTTGATTTCAGTAA
>NC_056525.1:161067556-161068833 GCF_019175285.1 Sceloporus undulatus
TAGAAGACATTTTACAAACACAGAAGAAAAAGAAATCACATCATTTGCTGACATCAAAGGTTAATCATGGAAAAGGGACAAGCCTGTGAAACAGAACATGTCTGGGTCTTTAATTATAGAAATAAGAAAAATCTGCTAAAAATTGGATCTCATTAAAAAAAAAATCAGTCTAATTTATGCATCTAGTTTTCCCTCTATGAGGCTGAGTGCTTTGTAAACATGGTATAATTACAGCAAAAATGTGGAATGGGAAGATTTTTTTCTGATAGTTTTTGATATGTATTCATTAAAAGGGTAATTTTATCATATTCAGGATGGAAAGAATATGAGGATTTTTTAAAAAGAACATAAGGAAATCAAAACAGACACATTCATCCATCCAGGCCCAAGACTTTGAATACTTAACTCTTGGAAATCAAGCTTTAAACCTCTAGTTTTTTAGCCATGTTAGTATAATGGATCCTATCGCATGGGGTTAAACCCCCAGTTTACCTTTGCTTAATTCAGTGCTGGGTCCTATCACACAGAAATCACTGCTGAATCAGCACCCAGGTCCATCCTGGATGCAGCCCGGGTCCGATAAGCCATTTCAGCGGCTGTTTTTAGAAGTTGGAAGCTTCTGACTTCTAAAAATGGCCACCAAAGTGGCTTAGATGACCGGGCTGCAACCAGGATGGACCCGGGCAGCAATTTGGCAGCAATTTCTGTGTGATAAGACCCGGCTGCCTCCTGAATTAGCATGGAATTCAAGAAAGGTAAACTGGGGTTTTAACTCCATGTGACAGAGTCCTTAATTAAGGTTGCTGACTCTTCTTTGCTTAGAGGCTTAAAGATCCATGTGTCTGAAAGGTACAATGTGATTTCCAAGAGTTAAGTATTCAAAGTCCTGGGCCTGGATGGATGAATGTATCTGTTTTGATTTCCTTATGTTATTTTTATAAAACTCTCATATTCTTTCCATCCTGTATATAATAAAATTACCATTTTAATGAATACATATCAAAAACTATCAGAAAAAAATCTTCCCATTCCACACTTTGGCTGTAATTATACTATGTTTACAAAGCACTCAGCCTCATAGAGGGAAAACTAGATGCATAAATTAGACTAGTTTTTTTTTTTAAATGAGATCCAACTTTTAGCAGATTCTTCTTATTTCTATAATTAGAGACCCAGACATGTTCTATTTCACAGGCTTGTCCCTTCTCCATGATTAACCTTTGATGTCAACAAATGATGTGATTTCTTTTTCTTCTGTGTTTGTAAAATGTCTTCTA
>NC_056525.1:161068933-161071847 GCF_019175285.1 Sceloporus undulatus
TGACAGTTGGGGAGGGAGGGACCTCTTCCTCCAGGCAGTCCCCGATGAACGTAGGTCGGACCCTAGTGTTTTTTTAACACGTGTTAAATGAGGAAAATTCGATTTAAATTTTTATCCCGCTCTACGATTCGATTTGTAGTGGGGACGATTGCGGGTTGCTCTAGAACCATTCTAGGTTTAAATCGGATCCTAATATGAATGCCACTCCTTGGATTCGATTCAGAACGCGGGGTTTCCCCTAGTGGGAACATCCCCTTCATTGCCTCCCCCACATGAAAAAGAGAGAACTCACTGAAACAAGCATAATCACTTGGAGCAATGAAATGGGCTTTTGTGTGTGAGGAGAGCTGAACTGTATTGTGACTTTGAGGGAGGCAAAGCATATTACAGGTCTCCAAACTCCACAATAAGCATGCCAGTCTTGAGCACTTCAAACACTTACAAAGTGTATGATACAATAAAATTTCTCAGATGAAATATGTCCAAAATGTTTCCTTCACTTAAGTTTGATCTATAATATCAAGTCTAAAGGTGTGCAAAGCTTCACTGAGGAGGTACAAGTGGAGATGCTATGACTGAAGGTGATAAACAATTGCAAGGATGATCACCCACTGGTTTTGCAAAATGACAATGGAAGGATCCTGATGTACAGGTAAATAGTGAAATAGTGTTGGGGAGTTTTTCCCCCATTAGGTTTTAGGACCTTTGAAGGATTTGGGAGAGCTGAACAACTCTGGGTCCTGTGTAAGCCCCATGGGGTGCCCATTCCCTATCCCTATGGTGCCCAGTGACATCATTACAGGCTGCAAGGAGTGGCCCATACCAGGTGACACCCCAGAGGGCAGTATACATCCAATGGGGTGGTACACCCAGAAGGACTGGTATGACTGCTGTGTTGCGTTCATTTCTTGCTGGCCAGCAGTCATGCCAAAGCAGCTCTCTGGACGCCATAGCACTGCCCTCTCAAACAGCCGAGGCTGCTGGGAAAGCAGTGCCTTCTGTTTGGACTCCAGCATAACTGCAGCCATGGCAGATCCCAAACTAATTGAAATACATGTATTAAATACTGGAGAAAGTTTACAGTTTTATTATAATTTAGTTTATTTAACTATCTAAGAAGTTTGCAGCCACCAGCAATTCCAGTGCAATTTCATCTGCAATAGGAAATTTTGGGATCTCTTCAGAGGTGATAGCACTACTTCCTCAAGTGGCAGCTGCTGCTGGAGGGGTGATGCCTTCCATTTGGGGTCGGTTTTTGCTGCCTTCCAGAGGCTGTGGCAGCCTGTCCCCCCTCCATCCCCTTATTGGGTGATCCCAACCCCAGAGACACCCCTGATTATGTCTGGTTAGCTGCAAGCCCTTAAGCTCCTTTAAATCTAAGGACTCATGAAGACCAAGGACTTAGGACATTATCACATGAATACTGTTCTTGCCACATGCTCGGTTGTTAAAGGAAGTGGGATTATACCTGTTTGTGAGCAGCAATTATCTCATGTCTTCTCAAAATCATCCAGCTGCTTCTGCCATCATACTCTCTTCCTGCCACCCTTTAACCCCATTTCCCTACCCTATGTCCTACCCAGCATACCTGCTTTTCATTTTTTTTCTTTTTAAATTTTTTTTCACTTTTTCATTCAATTCCAGAGCTTTGCTACTATGATTTAAGTTTTTAGAAAGAAGGAAAGAAGGAAAGAAATAGAAATAGAAATAGAAATAGAAAAGCAAGGAATCAGCCTACTTGGGAATCAAGAGGAGAGGTAGAACAAGGGAGAGAAGGAGACACCATGTGACTGCCAATATTGTAACTGCCCCAGCAGTAACATTTCACACATGGCATGATTGTGAGCTCATTGATGGATTTCCCTATCAGCATTGTGCAATAAGTATTGCCTATGTTGCTTTCCCCCAGCTCTTATCCTGTTTTAAAAGCCATATGTGATAAAGCCCTTAGAAGAGAGGTACATTTTCACTGAATAATTGTACAAGTTTAATGCCACGTTAACTATCATGGCTCCATCTTAAGGAATGCTTTAATTTGTATTAATTATTTCCCAATAGAGCTTTAGTCGATTCCCCTGAACTAAAATTTTGAACAAACCTTTTCTCCATGTCTACACAACACTGATTTCATATGTAGTCACCGTTTGCTCAGAATACTTTGGCATCTTCCAAGCACTAACATGTTAGTTCCATCCTGCTCTGTCACACAAAGGACAAACAACTAAAGTGGATGGCTTTTCCTACTCATGAAGGCTCTCAGCTTTGAAAATACTGTTCAAGTATTGTACATCATGCAGAGAGCCTCCACTTGTAGAAGAGGCTCTCCATTTCATATATCTCCCTTCTACATGAGATTTTATTGCACAGGGCTCGGGGCACACAAATGGAATGATACAAAAGTTGCCAGGAAGGGAATGGAATGGATGGGGGACACATTTTACCAGTTCTTAAAAATCGCCTCCTTGGGAACGGATGTGGCACAGAATAGGGACTTCCAGCATTGGCATTGGCGTTGGCATTCTGGTGTGCAGTAAAATGCATCCCCCACCCATTCTCTTCCCTTCCTGGGGCCTTTTGTACCGTTCCATTTGCGTGCCAGGATCCCTGTGCGATAAACTCAATGATGACTGCAACAAAAATGAGGGTGGAACTAGTATGCTGATGCATGTCCTCTCCACATGCATTCTTAGTGTAAATTGAGCATTTCAGTAGGGCATAAACCTGTTGTACATGTTTGTTCTTATTCCTAAAAGCACCGAGGTTTTCAGTCTATGCCATGTAAGGCCTGACATGCTTTAAGGTGCCTATTTATACATGTGTGACTGAAGCTAAGAAACAATGCTTTCCCACTTCCATCTTACCAGGTGATGAACTGCACTTTATGTTTACATGATCCCAGAGATTTCAGACAAAC